>NW_014569918.1:96156-124316 GCF_001313835.1 Polistes canadensis
AAAAAGTAAAAAAACCAACAAGCACACAAAATTTGACTGACGTTTGGATATACGAATCGATTTTTATTGTTGTTGTTGTCGTTGTTGTTTGGTTAAACGTTTTTCTTTTTTTCTCTTTAAATTACCTTCATATTTCGTACATATCGAATAATAGAGTTTTGTCGGATTCCACTAGGTAAAACATTTTGTCCCTTTGTTGGCATTGAAGTTCTCCAAAGCCAAATGGATGAAATTATTTAGCTCTCGACGTACTATAGTGAATCGATCGATCACCGCACCCCTGTTTAAAGATCGAGGGTAATGTAAAGGGAATAGGTTATCGAAAAGGAAAGCTTTCAAACACAACAATCTTTTCTATTAACATATTATTAAATATATACGTGTGACACTATATATTATGTGCCCATAATTATCAAAGTGGTCTAAGTCAAATCAATAATTATTGCATGGCTATCTGTTTTTCGCATATCTTTGCTTTTTTTTTCCCCCTCATCATTGACGTTTGATTTTTCGTTGTTTATAATCGTTTATTAATATAATCTTTTTTTCGATTTTTATCATTTCATATTTCTACTCGTTTTTTATGCGTATAGAATAGACATTATTCAATCAATTTTCTCTTGAAAATATTCGTAGTCTTTTTTTTTTTCTTTTTTTCTTCATTAAATAAATGCACCATAGATGCAGGTTTATTTTTTTTTCCTTTCTTTCTTTCTTTTTTATTTCTATTATTTCCTGCGATAACATTTGCAATTATTCGCATTTAAACGTTATCATCTCAAATGAAAATACGAATTAACGATTTTTATTTTGCAAAAAAAAAAAAAGAAACATTTATACACCAATAACAATACGTAATTGTTCATTCTCGCGAATACTTTTTCGTACATTTCCGTTCGGTTTTAGCAAAAACTAACAAAATAAAACGTATATATATCGGACGTATGAACATTTTTATCGAATAGAAAATAAAAAGAATGAGAAAAAAAAAGGAGGAGAAGGAGGGGGAGTAAAAAATAAAAAAGAAGAAGAAAGGATTATAAATATCAACCAAAGCCTATTTTTCCGTAGTCGTTTCGAATTCAATAGAGCTAATAGAAAAACGTATATAGGAGTGCATACATAGATACAGTCATACATACATACATACATATGTATAGTTATACACACGTATAGGTGGAGTTAGGCGGATCGATTCATTCATGACGAATTCTTCGTTTCCCTTCCCCCATCCCCCTAACTCCACCACCGTCCCTCATCGTGAATAGAACCATCGAATTCGTGTTGAAAATAATAGTCAGATTTCAAAGATTTATTCTTAATCAAATTGTTATCGAAACGAAACGAAACGAAACGAAACACCGGTTATGAAAAATATAAAAGGAATGAAATAAAAAATAAAAGAAATATAATTTAATATTTTGCGTGTGTTTAAACAATAATAAAAAAAAAAAATAAATTGGTTGCAAATATGTTGGATAAGGTTTTGAAAAAGTGCACCATATACTATTTTATATAAAATGTTGATGAAAGNTATATATATAAAAGATCTTCGTAAAAATATTCCTTATAAGTTCTTTTAATAATTACTTTTTTTTTGTTTGGTTTCCTTTCAAAGAACCCTTCTCGCATAATTATTCTGTACACGTGTATAACTAACATAAATAAAAGTATTTGGTTTATTTATTTTGTTGTTTTTTACAGTGGTAGATTGTATAGTAAGCGAATGGAGCGAGTGGTCAGCGTGCAATACGGGATGTGGCAGTGGAACACAAAAACGAACTCGCAGTATACGAATCTCGGAGAAAAATGGTGGAAAGCATTGTCCTAGACTGGATCAAATCAGAAGCTGTCGAAGCTTTCAATCTTGTCACTCTGGAATTCTTCGTCCTTTGCTTCACGACAGGAGTGAGTGATCACGGGAATTTAGTGAACACCGTGAAAATAAAGAAAAAAAAAAGAAAAAGAAAAGAAACTAAAGAAAAAAAAAATTGCTTCAGTTTTTCGCCTTTCTTTTGTTCTCGTTTTATTTTAATTGATACAGGTAATCCTCATACAACACACGGCATTTTATAAACACGAATACAAAAATTCTAACGAGAACCTTTGTAAAATACTGTATTTCTAACACACAGCATTCTCTGGATAACATAATTTTTGATTAACATATTTACAAAACTATAATATCATAAATTATTTTAAAATAATAAAATCTTTCTGGGTTTAATGTAACACGGTTACACGCGACACGGTATTTTCTAAGAATATCTATGTGTGAACCTATCCGTGTATAGGAGGGTTACCTGTACTTCATTCGAATTTATTGTCATTTCTTTTCTTTCCCCTATTTTCTATTGTTTGTTTTTTTCTCTCTCTCCGTTTGAATTATATGCACCTTTTCTTCTCCGTAAGGAATGTTTGCTCGTTACCTTTATTTTTTTCTCTACTTCGATTATGTTTAATTCATATATATATATATATAATATATTATAAATAATGTTCGAGACGATTTCCGATTGATCTTTCGTAGGTGTGACGTTACTATCCTTTTTACCTGCTGAATACAACGGTACCGAAGTTGGCATTGAAAATGAAATACCCAAAATGAGGTAAGAAACATAACGCACAAAAGTGGGTCAAAAACAAAAGAAACAAAAAATTACGACATTGATACACATAAAAATTAAATTACTTTAAAATAAATAATAAACTATGGGGTTTTTTTTCTCACACAACACGGCACATTTTATAGGAATACTATCTATCGTGTCGTGAAAACTATCTGTAATTCAATTCGACGATTTTACAATGAACTCACGTTATTCGTAATTTTTTTTAAATAAAATCTTTCTTTCTCTCTCTCTCTCTCTCTCTCTCTCTCTCTCTCTCTCTCCATCGAAATCGTTACCAATAATATTTTCGTTCGACTTTAAAATATATACGTTTTTATGCAAAACGTCAAGCGAAACCGTAGAACTTTGTTTTCAGTTACGCGTCGTGCAATATTTCACGTACGGTTTACGTAAATCTCATTCCATGGATACGGGTTTTTCTATTTTGGTTTGTTGGATTTTTTTTTTCTTTTTGTTTTACACGTTTAATTTTATACGACATCATTTTGAGGATTTCTTTTCTTTTTTTTTTCCGGGGATTTTGATATTTTACAACGGTCGTTACTAATAGCTCGACACGGGTGGGAGGAAGGGAGAGGGGGTGGTTGGAGGTGAAAAAAAAATAAAACGAAATTCTATGCTAACAACACGCTGAAAATTGTCGCAGGCAAGGTTTATATATATTTTTGAACATTTTCGAGTCACCTCAATGTAAATTTGATATATATATTGAAATTTACAAGTCCATCCATCGATCGAACGTTTACGTATCTATCTATCTATCTATCTATCTATCTATCTATCTATCTATCTAGTTACCCATCTATGCATGTATCCATGTATGTATGCATGCATGCATGTATTACCAGTTACCGTTTCCAGAAAATTTTCCATGAAAAATCCCGCAGAATAGATTCGTGGTACGAACAAAACGACGTTTATCTTTATTGATAGATTATAAAGCTCATAAATATTTCGTTATTTTCAAATCCTACAATTTTTCAAACGTTTTTTTTTCATACAACACTATTATAATTTTAATGATTCTCTCTCCCTCTTTTTCCTATTCTTTTATTTAAAAAAAAAAAATAAAAAAAGTTCGCGAACAATAGTCACCGTATTTATTTTTAATCTATTCATTCATTATTCCATCATACCGATATATAAATATATCATGTTATTTCTTTTTTTTATTTGTTTGTTTTTTTTTTGTCTGGTGACAATCTATTAAACATTTCGATTAAAATATTATCTCCTTTTGTTTTTTATTCTCGTTGAATTTTTTAATCGTAATATTGTAAATCACTTCTCGCTTTATTTTTTTCCTTCTTTTCCTTTTAAAACTATATTTCCTTCTCTGACATTTTTTTTTGATAAAACAATTTATTAAACAATATCACCATTGGTATACTATACGAATATGTGGGTGATGATGGAGTAGGGATATGAATGGTCGTCGTGTCTCGAGAGTGGCAATTTAATTTTAAAGTGGTAACAAATATACGTGAATAACGAATAAACATGGAAATCATTATTTTTCGAGTGTACGTAGTTGTTACTGGGAAAAGTAGCGTATAAAAACAAAAAAACAAAAAGATATTAAAAAAAATCATTCTTCGGATAGAAAATGAGGGAAAACCGCAGTGGGAATGAGAGAGAGAGAGAAAAAATAATAAAAAATATTGCAAAAGAGAATGAGAAAAATGTTTATACAAGAACGACATTGATATATACACGTACATACATACATACATGAAGTATATAAATTCGTTGTTGATCGAGTCGTATACACGTCATCGGAATACTTTTTCAAAATCGTGTGATTGGCGTCTATCGAGATAAATTCACCTTTTAAAAGAGTTAAAAAGATCTTTCATTGACATATGTGGGTCATACATACACACACACATACACATATACGTACGTACGTTCGCACGTACGCATACGTATTCACGCTCTCAACACAAAGTGATTCTTTATGGCAGGTAGTACTCTTGCACGCGTTTTTGTTCTCTTTTAATATTATACTTTATTTTCCTTTCTTCTTCTTGTATCATTATTATTATTATTATTTCTTTTCCTGGAAATTCAAACTAGCGAACGTTTTCCTATTTCATTCTTTTATTCGTTTCGTGTGTATATTACATTTAAATATTTAATACGAAATATACAAGTAGGTGTATGTGCTCCGTTTTCTTCTCTCGATGTCAAATAATAATTCAATATTTTCTTTAACGTTGAATATCGTATTATTATATTATAATACATATATGGATATTTTAACAATTACAAATACAACGTCGGAAAGTTTGAACAAAAAAAAATATGATAAAAATATACGATCGAAGGATGTTAGTTGTAATCGAATATTTCGTACCTTTCAGCCATAGGTGTGTTGCATTCACTATCGTGCGTGCTTCCAAAGCTTGCAAAAGGATATCTTCTTCCTTGGCCGAAGGTAAGGATAAATTTCATAGAGAAGGTTATACTATATGCAATATTTTAATAGAAATAGAAAACAGTGAAAACAAATAAAATCGTATATTACCAGCGTAACATAATATAACATATACGCGTAATATCAAAAATCGGATATTTATTTTTCAACGTGTGAAAATGCACAATCGAATAAATAAATGGAAAGTAAAGTGATTGAAAAAAAATAAAAAAAAAAAAAAAAAAGAATTTATTATTATTTAATTATTTATATTTTTGACAAAATATTTTGGTTTAAATGAATAATCAAACGGATGCACGAGAGAGAATATTTTTATTCATTTAAAAAATAATCATATCGTAGAATTTGTGACACGTCGATATTTTATTATTAACGTATTAATCACAAATTCGCAATATATACCCGACCGAAAATTTTTTCAAATACTATTCTCGAAAAAATGAAAAGCTTGCTTTTTTTTCTTTTTAGAAAAAACATTGTATCAATGTTACTATAATATTTTTTTTTTCCTCTCTCTCTTCGTATGACACCGGTCGGCAAATAACAAAAGTAAAAGAGAAAAACCGAAAAAATCAAAATAATAAAAAATGTGTTCGATTTCGCACTGAAAAAAAAATAATTTCAAAAGATTTTCTTTTTCAAATACAAACACCGTTTCTTTGTTTAATTTTTTTTTCCCTTTCTCTCTGTCTCTCTAAAAAACTATACAATAAAATACAATACCCTAGTGTGTCAATGATAATAAAATTGCAATTAATTATATTTGCATTTGAATATTTCATATTTTTCAGGTACTAGAATATGCGTGGAGGAACGTGGACAGGAAGATGACGAGGAAGATAAAAAAAATGATGGAATTAGTAGTAGTATTAATAATAATAAAATTATTAGTGGTAGTAGTATCGATAATAGTATTAGTAGTAGTAGTAGTATTATTAAAGAAGGTAGAAGAGGAAAGTTGTTCGTGGGTATTGGCAGATGGAAACTATCGACGTCCTATGAGGCCGGAAGTGCTGTTAGAATTGCTATGAATTCGAGCTGCCATGGGAAATGGATAGGCGATTCAAGGCTTCTCATCGATTGCAATGATCCAACTTGTGGAGATAATACTAATACTACTACACGTTTACGCGTCGATAAACGTCTACGAAGAAGCTTGCAATCCAAGGATAATAATATCGTCAACGATAATAACGACGATCAGGAAAATTATAACGATCACGATTACAATGATGATGATAATTATTTTCGAAGGACCAAAGAAGATATTAGGGAAAGGTGCAGAAGAAGGAGGAGGGGTAGACGACGAAAGAGAAGCAGAAGAAGAAGACACGATCTTTTTAATGTCAAATCTTAATTCTATAAACACGATTATATTATTATGTTTATTATTATTATTATTAATGTACGAACTTGTGAACAAAAAAGAACAAAAAAAAAAAACACACACACATACACTCAGATACTTATACGCAAATAGAGGAATCCATCGTGTATCTTGCGCCATTTATCTTATTTTTTGCATTTTTAATTATCGATACTATATATATATATTTCAACAAAATAATAAAAATATGTAAATTAAAATACAATTATAAAAAAAAAACAAAAAAACAAGAACAATCTCAAATATAATAAAAATTTCAATGTATCAATTCGAAGTTACATGTTGTTATAAAGGGATATTAACAAGACAGGAATAGGATAATAAATATCGTTGCATGATTATTATTATAATTGTTAGGATATAAACTATTATTAGAAACGATTTAGACGATTAGTTGTAACGGGACACAAAGTGATTGATCAGAAATTTGATTAGGAGAAAGGAAATCAGAGGATAGGAGTTCTCGCAAATTCCAAAGGGTTGGAGCCAAGTTTCTGGGAATATTTGTCGATACATGCCAAGTTATGTTATCGACAGTGGGGGAGAGAGAGAGAGAGAGAGAGAGAGAGAGAGAGAGAGAGAGAGAGAGAGAGAGAGAGAAAGAACTAGATACATAGATAGATAGATAGATAGATAGAAAGCTCGACGACGAGATGAGCAAAATGTAAAAGCACACCCCGTTAATAAAGGGCACTAGCATTACCAGTAAGCACACCATTTCAAAGATTATTTCCACGACTGAAACGTTTTTGAAATTTTGCTTTCAATGTATATATGTATATATACTTATTTTTTATTTAATATGTAAAGTAAAATAGTAGTCAATTTTTTTTTAAAACAAAACATTTTCTTTTGCGTATTTCATTAGATTTTTTCTTCACTTTTGTTGGAAACAAACTTTTGCATAGACGTTGGCTAGAATATTTGTCGTTTCTTTTTTGTTTATATTCGTTTTTTTTTATCTCTCCGTATGGTACTGGTCGCGAGCATACCGATAAAAAAAAAAAAGAAAAAAGAAAGAAAACGAAACGATAAAAAATGTGTCCGATTTCGCGCAGAAAAAAAAAATAACCGAAAGATGTTCTTTTTCAAATATAATACAAACACCGTTTCTATTTCTCTTCCCGCCCCCTCCTCCTCCTCCTCCTCCAGGTCCCCTATTTTTTTATTTTTTTTTCTGCAGAAATAAAACAATGGCATATCTAGTGTTCGAATGTATGTTCGTTTTCTTGTCGTCGTCGTAGTCGTTTACATCGAAAATGAACGTGTAGGATATATATATATTTTTTTATTTTGTTCTTTCTGTTGGTTTCTCGGTTTTGTAATCTCGACTAAATCGGTATTCGACAACGACGATTTAAAACGTACCTCGTCATCCTTATCGAAAGAATCGTCGGCCTCAAAGAGAGGTATCCCTTCTCGTTTTCCGGATATTGCGGTGTACGTGGTCAAACGAAGATAACCAATTTTCCTTTTTTTATATTCTATATATCTATATGTATATATTGTTTTTTTTCAAACCAAAATCCAATAATAATCTTTCTTATTGTCGACGATTTGAAATGACAAATAATTCAAGTAAAGAAAGAAAATGTAAAAAGTACGGAAATTTATGAAATATATGAAATAATTAAAGTACGGAAATATATGAAAAATTGTTCTCTATTAAATTTTATTTTTATTCTATTTTGTTTTTTTTTTTAGCCCTAAACGTTTCATCATCATCCCAATACGTGTCTACAAAATCCTCGCGATAGAAATGTATACTGAAAGCAAAAGATCATTGAATGGAAGAGGAGGTTCTCCGTGATTGAATTGCTTCTCTCTCTTTCTCTCGCTCTTTTTTTTTTTTTTACTTTTTTATCGATTTGTATATACATCGAGTATCATCAATCTCGAAGCTTAGAGAGATAGATACAACGAATGGTTCTATGGCATGATCAAATAGTCGACTTCTTTTTATGATACTAATAAAGATGTTAGTTGATTTTCGAAAAGATCGATCAGAAAATTCAATTTGTTAATGTGTATCGGTGTATAATAGAAATTAATTAGAATATCAATTAGTGCAACGTTATTATAATATTTTTTAACAAAATTTTTTGATTTTACGATTGGATCGATTAATTCATAATTTTCTATGTAAAAAAAAAACAACAAAAAAAAGACCAGGATAATATTTTAAAAGAAAACAGAAAAAGATATAAAAATACAGGATGTTTAAATTTAGAGTATGTCTATTTTTTTTGTATTTAGAACGGATTTTGCGGTTAGTTTGTATGCTATTGTCAGTTCTTGTCCACCACTATATCCTGAACAAGTAGTATATATAAGCAAGTAACCGTGTTCAATCTCTTCAAAACATGTTGGGAAACCTAACGCGTTAGATTTCAATATTACAATTTCTAGTTAATTCAATAAAAATTTAATTTGAATTTCTTTCTGAATTAATTAAACACTTGCGTGAAAATGGCGAGCAGCGATAAATCTGGAATACTTTATCTTTTCGATCGTCCTGCCGAACCCGTTTACGTACCCAAAGGAGAAAAACGGGTGGCTTTTGACATACCAGCTGATTATTTGGTGGGTATAAATTTAATTACACTATATTAATGTATGACGTGTGTGTTAATTTCTAAAGCACGAATTTTCTATAAAGCGAATACTCTTATCATCCGATATAAAATAGGAGATGTAACAATTCATCATATCTATAAATTAAATTTGTATTTAGCTAAATTTATATTATTGTTTTCATCGTATAAGCTATATTTACTGATTCGAATTATTGTTTAATTTTTATTTTTCGTTTTTTTTTGTTTTTTTTTTAACACTATTATTTAAGAATAATTTGCGACAAAGAAGAATTTTCATTTTATTATCATTTATTTAGCCTGATCAATATCGTCCAGCAGCCGTTGACATATTCAATAGATTCGGTGAGACAACCGATACTAAAATACCTGTGAAACAGATTAGTTTACCTGATCTAACTATTCCCATGCAACTTGACCGTAGGGCACCGTTCTCATTATTCATACCTGCTCATCGTAAAGTAGCTGCACGTCTAATTGACATATTCATGGGTTTGTAATTTCATTCGATTATGATCTTTTTTTTATACAATAAAATCGATTAACATTTATTGAGAAAGAATTTTATGGAATTTAGGTATGAGAACCTACGAAGATTTCTTATCGGTAGCGGTTTATTGTCGTGATCGAATGAATCCGAACATGTTTATTTATGCACTGTCAGTTGCAATATTGCATCGTCCGGATACTAAAAATTTACCGATTCCACCTTTACACGAAGTTTTTCCTGATAAATATATCGATGGTGGTATTTTTTCACGTGCCAGAGAAGAAGCCAACGTTTCATCTGCTGGTCAGAGGGTAAGGATTTTAAATTTAACAGAAATTCTCTAATTATCTCATTTTTTTTAGTATTATATTTTTTATAAATCACCTACATAATAGTTAATAACCTAATAATAACGTTGATATATAAAAAAGAAAAAAACACAAAAAATTATATATTCCGATTAAAGAGCAGGGATTTGGAAAATAAAAAGAGAATTTCGGAAAAATGTCTAGTTTTAAAAATAAATCTAATCTGAAACGTTTCGCACGTATTACATTAACAGATATACGAATTTACTTACATAAACAATCACCAATGTATTGATAGATAGGAATGTGGTAACATGTAAAAAGATTTAACGGTTGTTATAACGTTTCATTTAGATTCCCATTGAAATTCCAAGGGATTTCACCGCTTCCGATCTTGACGAGGAGCACAGAGTTGCTTACTGGAGAGAAGATATCGGGGTCAATCTTCATCACTGGCATTGGCATCTGGTTTATCCGTTCGAGGGCGACATGAAAATCGTTAACAAGGATCGACGTGGGGAGCTCTTCTACTACATGCATCAGCAGATCCAAGCCAGGTGCACCAGTAGCTGCTAGACATAAGCCGGATAGATCGTACCTACTCTATACTATCCATCTCTATACTATTCTACCATCCTACATACCATAGTCTCTAGCTTCTACACATTCATAGCTAATTAACTTTTCATCTCTTACACCGTAGGAGACCCCTTTGATCGTTAACTCTGACCAATTGTTCGGTTTATTGAACATATATTCGTCGGATAGCACGCTCGAAAGTCCGAGATCTTATGAGAAATTATTTTTATTGATTCAATGATTTTTTTACTCCGTGTTTTTATTTTTTTTATTTGTTATATTAAAGAAAAAAAAGAAAGAAATATCGTCTCGTTCATCGAGCACGAACACCGGGTGCGGTGATGAATGGAAGTGTTGGGGTAGTACGACGTTGGATGACACTTTTTTCTTATTTTCATTGCGCGCATTCTTTCAGATATAATTGCGAACGTTTGTGCAATCGATTGGGACGCGTAACTAGATTGATTAACTGGCGAGAACCGATTCCTGAAGGATACTTCCCAAAATTGGATTCATTGACTGCGAATCGTAACTGGCCGTCTCGACCAAGCGGTGCCATTCTTCGTGATATCAACAGGCAGGCCGATCAATTGGATTTTGATATTCAAGATTTGGAAAGATGGCGAGATCGCATTTACGAAGCTATTCATACAAGAATGATAACCAATATCAATGGCGAAAGAATACCGCTTACCGAAAAAGGAGGCATCGATGTACTTGGAAATATCATGGAATCTAGCATTCTATCACCCAATGTGAATCTTTATGGCGATCTTCATAATCTCGGTCATGTATTAATTTCATTCGTTCACGATCCTGACAATCGTTATTTGGTAAGGCTAATCGTTATTTGATCAATTAGATTATTCATTGACGAGAGGATCAATTTCAATATTGGTTTGATATCGTTTCAGGAATCTTTTAGCATCATGGGTGAACCTGCTACAGCTATGAGGGACCCAGTGTTTTATAGATTCCATGCATTCTGCGATGATGTATTCCAAGAACATAAAAATACTTTACCCGAGTACAGCGTACAACAAGTAACGTCTTTGCTTTAAAATCTTGTCTAGCATTAAAATTCGAACGCTTGTTATATTATAATTAACAAGTTCGTAATATTTCTTTTCTTTTTTTTTTTCGTTGGTTAATGTAAATATTTAAAGTATGCATTTAAATATTAAGAATTATTTAAATTTGAGTTTACTTATTTATTGGAAATTTAAATTATATCCTTTCATTATTTGTACAAATATTTTTTCATATTATAACATCGACAAATTTGTAAAATATTTTTCAATCGGACTGGAGAGACAGTCAATTTATCTAATTTATAATATTAATAGAAAAATCATTTAATTGAAACGAATTATATTGGTATTTGATTTTTGCGTTGTTTCAATCGATTATTATATTTTTATTTTGTTTGTTTGTTCTCGTAGCTCGATTTTCCAGGAGTAGAGATAAACGATATTCGAGTGACTACTGCGAATCAACCCCCAAATAATTTAGCCACCTTCTGGAACAAGAGCGACATCGATTTATCTCGTGGTCTCGATTTCACTCCACGTGGACCAGTCCTCGTCAGATTCACTCATCTCAATCATTCTGATTTCACTTATATGATCATAGCAAATAATCGTAATAATTCACCTAAAAGAGGTACCGTACGCATATTCATGGCACCTAAAGAAGACGAACGTGGATTACCATTTACATTCAGACAACAGAAGAATCTCATGATTGAAATGGATAAATTCACCATTTTGTGTAAGTCAAACTACTCCTACAATTAATGTATAACGAATGCTTTAAAATGAATTATTAAAAATACTGTATTAACGTAATTAATTATTCCGTGAATCGTTGTTGAATATTTGTATATTTATACAAAATTATGAAAGATATTTGACGAATTTCATTATTGAAAATAATAATAGTTTGACTGTTACGTTGGTCATTTATGATCGATGATTTTATATTGTTCCATATATTATTTTAAGACTTGTAACATTTTGCCAAATTAACGGGACAGTAAACCGGTTAATAAAATATTATAATTTTTGTTCGTTTTTCATTATTTTAATTTATGTTTTTAGTACGTCCTGGACAGAATACAATTCAACGTAGTTCAACCGAATCCTCGCTAACTATTCCCTTCGAAAGAACCTTCCGAAACGTTGATGAGAATAGACCAATCGGTGGTGATAGTCTGGAACAGTTCAACTTCTGCGGTTGTGGCTGGCCCCAACATTTGCTTCTACCAAAAGGAAACAAAGAAGGATTCCGGATGGATCTTTTTATCATGATTTCCGATTACACTGGCGATGCGGTAAGTTTTATATTTTATTTCTTTGATTATATAAATACATACTTAAAAATCATTTTCAATATTACACCTAATACTGTTTTTACGCGATGGATACGTTCCCGAAAAATACTTGTTAACAAAATTGTTTGTTTAATTCAGACGTAGTGTCTGCTAAAGAAATATTTTCTTCTTAAAAAAAAACAGAATTGGGTATATTACAACTAATGAAATCAATTAAAAAAATGAATATTTCCATCGTATTAAATTGTTTCGATAAGTTCATTTGATTTTTGTTCAACCAAATAATAAATGGCACAAAATCGTATTGACTTACTGAACAACCTAATAAATAAAATGTAATATTATTTGTGAAAGATCCTGTATTTTCGTGCATTGTTATTTAATGATAACAGGCAGTCGGATGGACGTAGCATCATTATCATTGAATTAATAATCGAATTACAAGATGCCCTTTGGCATGGATCACAATAGAGCCAGCCACTTACTATTACTACCTTTACGTTGATCCTTTTGATTGACTGAGTAGAACAAAATCCCTTTGTACAATTGAGTTCATCAGACGTGCATATTTAATCATCCATGAAACGGCCTCTTCTCCTTTTTCTCCCTCACCCTCATTTTTCTTCTCTTTTTCCCATTCTTTCATTCATTCATACTGAATTACATTTAAAGCATTGAATATTTATAACTTTCCCAACAATGTGGAAAATTTTCAACGATCTGTATTTTTTTTTTTTATTCCTTTTTTAAACCGATCTGTTTAATTCAGTATAAAAAGTTAAGTATCAAGTAACGAAAGAGTATGATCGTATTACTATTTTTCACAAGTAGTTAGAAATCAATCGAAAATTCGATCAGCGTGAATAATCGCTCGAATCTCTTAGTCATTGTGTTTGCTTGTCTATACCAATATGTTTATATGCGTATATGTGTATAGATCTTTATACTATAGTTACTCCATACCGCCAGGGGTATTCGATAACCGATATTCAGGAACGTTGCGTTGTCCGATTCCGGGCACGAAGGGAATATGTAGTTATCGAAACGTTGGAATAGTCACGCAAGTTACCCTGTTTAAACTGGTATTCAACCTGATATACACTAAAGGCCAAAAGTTTCTAATCACTGTTTACAACATTTGCAGAATGTTTGTTAAGAAGAATGAATATATTTTGGCAATAACCGAGTAGTAAAGATACAACAATTTTATTAATCCCATATGTTGTATAACAATTATGAACGATTGATACAAATTCTAGTTGATATAAATCAAAGATTGCTTAGATAATGTTTCTATTTCTCATTTAATCTAGTTTTGAGTGTTTTCAAAAAATAGTAAAAACCGATAAGAGGAAAAGGAACGATATTTGTCGAATACAAGAGGTATACTTATTCGTAAACAAAATTTTACGAGTATATGATATATGATAGAGTCAAATTTTTATGGAAAATGTGTAATCAATTCCAAGCTTTTGACCAATAGTGTATGTGTAACTTTGATTGATCAGCTTTCCTACGCATATACCTATATATTGATTCGTAGTAGTTTGTTTGAAGACATTTGATTGGATCGTTTTGATTAGATTTACTTTTTGTTCAATTAAAACTTTCTTCTCTTGCAAATCTATCGAATTTGTCGAAAGAGATTTTAGAATACAATTGATTAGAAAAGAAATTTTTCTTTTGTATAATACATACATATAAACGAATATCAATGATTATAGTTTAACACTAGATTTACGGACTGAGCCAATTTGACTCATTAAAAATTTATATTTATATATAGGTATAAAACTAAAATATTATTTTTTAAAAACACATGTTAGTTTTTAGTTACGTAATGAAATATACGTAAATATTAATTTCCCCCATTCTATCCAACCCTTCATTCAAACAATGTTTGTAAATCATAAAAAAAACAATGTAGAAAATATCCGTAAATCTAGTGTTAATTGAAAATTGTCATATTTCATGGTTATCACCCATATTTAATAGGTGGAACAGGAAGAATCAACGGGTTGCAAGGATGCCACGAGTTTCTGCGGATTGAGGGACCGCAAATATCCGGACGCACGTTCCATGGGTTATCCCTTCGATCGCCAACCACGTGCTGGGGTTGATAATTTGGCACAATTCCTCACCGGCAATATGGCGGTCACTACGGTAACCATCAGATTTACCGATTCTGTCGTACCACGGAACAGATCTGGAAGCTTCAGTAACACCTTGACCTTTGCTTAAACAATTCGACTTTTTTCTCCCTGGACACATTCCTTTTTTTTTTTTTCTTAATATTTAATCGTTTAATATCGTTAATGGCTTTGGACGGGAATACTCGTAATTTCGGGATGTGATCAAAAATTAGCCTAAAGGAAGAACCGAAATTTTGTTTTTTTTTTCTTTAGACAATATCGAATGGAAACAAAAATATTGAAAAAAAATGTCGAAGAAAGATAGTTTTGATTATCTTACTTGATGGTTAACCCCTTTTCTCTTTCCTATAGTATTCATAAATAAAAGAAATATTTTTACACGAAGATCGATTGAACAATTTTGTTTTGTTTTGTTTTTTTATCTTTTCTTTTTTTCCTAAATAAACGTGATGTTTGACGGAAATTAAACGATATTTTTCTATAAGGGGTTTCAAAACTTTCCAACTTGCCAACGTATTCGATTTAAAAATCTTTGATCGATAGAAGAATAGAGGATATATTTCTATTATATCTAGGATTTATTTTTCTAAGGAAAGAGAACATTTGAAAAGGTTCACGGTTGGCAAGGTAAAAAAAGAAAAAAAAAATACATAGAAATCGAAATCGCACGGAAAATCGAAACGTTATTCGTTTTTCCTTTTTCTCTGTCTCTCTGTCTCTCTCTCTTTATTACACTATTTTTCTTTCTATCTCGTTCTCGATTCTTCCTAGTCGGTTATCATCCTTTTATTCCATGTTTATTCGTGGTAACGATATCCCCGTTCTTGTTTCTCTCATCCCTCTAACATTTTATTGTATTGAGAAACTTAGATTGTAAGAAGCAAATGAAAAAAGAAAAAATAATTAAAAACAAAAATTAATAATAATAATAATTATTATAAAAAGTAAAAAAAAAGAAAGAAAGAAGAAACAAAAACAAAAAAAAAAGAATTACGTAATATGCAATAAAGTATAAAAAGAATTATGCAAATTGCTCGACGTATTTATCTTTTTGTTTTACCTTTCACCTAAATCACCATCCCTCCCTCCACCCCCACCGTGTACTCGTCATACACCCTTAAATCACTCGTTCATACGTTCCTTTTATTTTCCTACAAATTTGTTTCTTTTATATTATTATTATCTTTTTCTTAATCCATGTGTCTCTACGTTTAATTTGAAAGATTCGAGGATACCCACCATAAATCCTTCCAACGTTCTCCTCGTTTGAAATATTTTGCCTTCCGTATATATGAATAAAAAAGAAAAAAGTAAAAAAACAACAAACTATGATTTAACTATATACGTGATATAATCCTAAACGCGCGTATCCTGACGTTATAATATCCTGGGAAATGTTATATCCTTTCTCGACATTTTCTTTCCCTTTCGAATGCATTTTATTCCCCAAACAAGTGTTTTGTTTCTATACGAGGAAAGTCCTGCGGGTTGGCAGACTGAATGCGGATTTACACGTCCGAAGAAAAAAAAAAAAAATAGAAAAATATAAATCTATGCATGTGTATATATATATTTACTACAGAACCATTACTATTACCTACTACTACTACTACTACTATTACTACTATTAGTATTACTCCTTTACGACGTACAGTTACGACGATGATGGATATACGCGTTGTGTTACACCAACCCAACTTGAATTTTCCTCTTGGAATAATCCTTTAGTTTTTTTCCTTTTATTTTTTTATTTTTTTAATTCTTATACACACAAACTCTCCCACCCATCTCTACGACGTATACTCGTACGCAAACACTCACGTACACCTATTCACCTTTTCCAAACATTCACCCACTTACCACCCCCCTTTTTTTTAATTCTATTTATACCCTTCCATTCTGCACCACTCTCTTCTTTTCACCCTTTCCAACGTGTATATGTTGTATGTATAATTTTCCCCCGCCCTTTCTTTTCCTTCTTTTCTTTCTTTCTTTTTCTCAGTTTACGAAAATATTATTGCTCTCAAGAGAGAGAGAGAGAGAGAAAGGGAGAGAAAGAGAAATCGTTGGGTAGAAGGTAAATAGAAATGGTGCAACATTTGTTCTCGTATTCTTATTATATAGCATTCGGTTGAACCAATAAGTAACGTCTGAATTGTATTTGTAATACTCAAAATATTCTCATCCTTTTTATTTATTCGGATGTAGATAACAAAAAAATGTTTTAAGAATATATTTCTATGTTGAAAATATATAATATATTCTATGAATCCGTGATTTATTATTTATACGCGGAGAAATATTATCTCTACAGAAATATTTATCATTTAATATTTATTTTCATTAGGATATATTATAAAATAACGAATATTTGTTTTCATTATATAAAAATAGTATTATATATTGCACATATATAGCGCGTTATTTATATAAATATACATTTTCCACAATTTCGACGTTATTTATTGCTCAATTTATTCGTATTCTTTTAAACATTTGATTAACCTTATTTGCATTCCAAAATTTAGATTATAATCGTTTAATTACAAAATTGATCGTGAAAAATAATCAAATTAAATATTCTCTGAAAAAATTAAAAATTTAAATTTAAAAATGAAAGTGACTGGATTATTTATCATTTGAAGTATTACAGGAATTAAAAGTAAAAAAGTACAGAAGACTCTCGGTTATGTCACTCGGATTTTAACAAAAGTTCTCTTTTTACCTGTTTCTCTTTCTCTCTCTTTTTCAACGATTATTCAAAGACGACGTTTACATTCTCGTCTCGTTTCAATTCATTATGTTTATTCGAGTCATTTGTTCAACGTAAATGAAATCTCACCTAAAAATGATAACTGCATTATTTAATGCATTTAATTTCCTTACTTAAGGTACTGAATATTTCATTGTTAACGGGAAAGATGGATGAACTATAACGAAGACAAAGTAAAGTGCAGAGTGAGAGAGAGAGATAGGATTGATAATGAGGTCCTTCACTAATTAGAAGTAATTATAAATGATTATGCATTTGCATTAAGTATACAAATACATATATACATTATATTCATATAATACATACAAACAATTCCCATTTATCTCACACAGTATATACTTGAAATGCACAAACATGTATATATATATATATACTACAGAGAGTCACAGGAGTATTCGTCAATCGTAAACAATAAATATTTGTTTTAAAATTTTTTTACGCGTAAAAATATATTTTAAGATTATTCATTTATTATCTAATTGATATAGTTACCAGAAGTATGTTGCAAATTGTTCAAAATATCATTATTTTTAATATCCTTAATATAGTTGATTTCCTAGAACGTATTTTTCCCACTAATAAAATGGATTATTCTCAAGTTATTCAACAATTTCATATTTTATTCCCATTATTAATACCATTTGTTTATTGATGTGGTGACATTTTATGACGATTGTAAATTTATTAATACGGTTTCAGTGCTAAACACAAACTGACTTATATAAATACAAAATGTTTGATTTATTTACAAATTATCGAGATCGAAATTTGTCTATCACGCACGATTCAATATTATCATTTTCATTTTAATTAATATTAATATGGATAACATATAAAATATGTTAGTATAATAAGTTCGTATAATGAAATAACACAATACTAAAGAATTCGAATAACAGGAGTTCGTATAATCAATGTTTTACTGTTATTTGTTTCATTTACATTATTCATTTACGCATATAAACGATTCTAGTTTAATTTATCTTAATTTGAATTCGTCAGAAGTTATGATGTTATATGTATGTTTTCTTCGGTTGCTCGAGAATATTAACATAAACGCGTATCAGCGCCTTGATAAATAATACTATTTAGTATATATATCCTCGAATATAATATGAAAAGTTCTCCGCTTTTAAAATAAGTAACAACATATTTCTATTGTCATTTCGTATATTCGATATTTAATTGTTTCAAATTTAACGAGCAACCCTTTTATAAAACATATTTGTTTAGCTACACATACAGTTATATAAATATATTATAATAATAATAATTATGCATGTTACGCGTTGAAAAAAAAATAAAGATTATTCGTACGTGAAATTTTTAAATACACATACACGCACGCACGCACGCACATATATCTTTTGTTAAATATGTGTACATAATCGACCCATTTTTATGAAATTTTTTAAATTAGAAAATACACACAGAGACACACATATAGATATTTTTAAAACGTATATAAATAAAAAAATGACCCATTTCTTTTTATTATTTAAATTAAAAAAAATATGTTTTATATATTATACACTACTTTTATGTTTCTTGATATAAAAAGATTCGAAATAATAATAAATTAGATAAATGACTTTTATGTAACAGTAAAATCACGAACGTAAATTGACGTTCAATCATTTTAACGTGTCAACGTTTTAACGATAAAGTGTGCAATAAGAAGGTCTTACGGTATCATGAAGAAGTTTTGAAGTAAGAAGTCGAAGTTCGTGGTGAAAGAATTTCTATCTTTTAAAAGAAGCAAGGAAGGAAGGAAACCTTTTTCAATATAGCTCGTTGGTAACGTAGGCTCGATAACCCGAGGACAAAAGAATCGAATTACTTAGGTCAACGACTTTCTAAAGTCTGTAAAGCGGAAAAAGGGTCTTCAAATTAAATAGCAAGAATTTAATATGGCTGCTTCGTTCGTACAACACGGCTGATGCCGTGATGTTGGAGAAGGAAGGAGGGTTGGGAGAGAAGGTCTGCAAAGAATCATAGAAAGATAAAAAACAAAAATGGTAAAGAGTACGAAAAAAATGTTCAAGCTAGCTTCAATATTTCCTCTAACGTTATGTATGGCACTTGGGTTAAAATGTATTTTAAATTTTGACTCATATAAACGTTTGATATTCTCATTTAGATTTCGAAGAAATTTTTAATCCGATCCCCATTCTCCATCTTGCGAAATTTTGCAGCTTATTTAAAAGGTAATTCGTTTCATTGTCCTGTGCTAGTATATCTCTTTAAGATCTTAGATGAAAAGAGAGAGAGAGAGAGAGAAAGAAAGAGAGTGAGTGAGTGACATACAGAGAGACAGGGAGAGAAGGTGGGAGGTTTGAAAAGAATATGTAAGTAGCTAGAATATTTTGTCAGGACTAAATTGAAATTAATTACGAATTTGAACAAATTTACACCCCTTTATCCCCATTTTTCCTCTCTCTCTCTCTCTTTCACTCTTTCATTTTCGAGTAATTTGCCAGTTCATTTAAAAATTAATTTATTTCATTGTCTCTTAATTGTACATCTCTTTAAGACATTTTATACGAATAATTTCAAACGATATCAAAAGACGAGTAATTATAAAATCAACGAAGATTTCACATTTACGATTTCTTTTAAAAAAAGTCCTATAGAAAATATTTTATTTGAAAGATTTTTTGATTTAAAATACTGATGACAATTTTGCAACGAACGAACTAACGAACGAAAGAACGAACGAACGGACGGGCGGATAAGGTAGGCACAAAATGAAGGACAATTTAATCGTAATCGTTAAAATCTCCCTGCCTACCTATCCTTTAACATCGGATCGATACCAGTAGTAAACGAAAAATAAAAGGAATGGAAGAAAAAGAGGAAGAGAAAGACAAGGAGACAAATTTCCTGGCACGAGCGAGCAAAAGACAAAAAGAAATATAAAGACAAAAAGAGGTAGAGAAAAAATAGGGACGAGGGAGGGGGAGGGGAGAAAAAGTAAAATATACAAAGAACGAAAGAAAGAAAGAGTGAGAGGGAAAGGGGGCGGAGGCGGGAGAGGAAGAAAGTGCATAAACGTAGCAACGTAAAAGAAAAATAACGAAGGTACTAGTAAAAGCTTCCACAACTTACGCGAGCTTACGTGCAAGGGTTTGGCTTGATTTAAAAAATCGACAAAAAAAAAAATAAATCAAATTCAAAAGAATAAAATAGAAAGTATAAAGGAAAGAGAGAAGGAGATAGAGGGAGGGGGAAGGGAAAAAAATGGAGGCACAGTATTGAATAAAAAGGGGCGTCATAATTAATAGTCTCGTGACACGTATGCACAACGATAAATCCCTGAGTTATATTGAGCGTCTCGTGGTGAGAAACTATGCAAATAACTTGCTGAGTTTAACTTTATAAGTTTAATGATTAACGTGCCCATGAGAGAGAGAGAGAGAGAGAGAGAGAGAGAGTGAGAAAGAGCGGGGTCAAGGGATAGAGGGGAATTTAAAGAGGTTGGTTTAAGTGAGAGTGATCGAACGAAAAGAAAAGTTTCACTGCGTCAAATTATTGGCCTCTGGACTAATAAATAATTTTGAATCGTTTAATAATTTCTAAAGTATGATATATATTTCATGGATTTTGAATTTTAGTATCTTTAGCGCAATTAATTGTGGGAATTATTGTCTTGTTTTTTTCTTTTTTATAGGAACAAAATATCTATAAACTGTATAAATATATTTGTTAATAATGAAAATTCCAAAATTATTTATCAATCGAGAAAACAATTATTATCGATTACATTTTCTCTTAAGATTTTTTTTGGAAACGAGAAAGTAGGTAAATAAGTATGCGTGATAAGGGAAGAAGAAAAAAAAAGGGTTGACGACAGTATGCTAATTTTAATAGGGGATAATATGCCGAGTAGTCGCGAGATAAGAGCATCATCATCTTCCTACTTTCCCTTTTCCTTTCCCTTTCCCTTACTCTGTCCCACATACATCCACATTCATTTTAGAGAAAACGTTCTTGCTAGAAGGTTCGATTCGCTCTCGTACGTTCAACTTCCTGTCCAATTACGTTAATTAACGTAATTGCGAAAGGGTGGAAAAGGGAATTTAAAGCGCAAAGGTGCTCGAACGAAACGGAACGCTTCGCGAGACGAGAACGATGACGTTTAAATAACGACGACGATGACGTATATATATATATATATATTTACTATATACCATATATATGTGCAGGTGTAGAGACGAGGACGAATGGGGACGATAATTAATCTTTCACAGTCCATAAAAGAGGTATAAACTTTGCTACCACGAGTTACGAGGACCATATGTGTGTATGTAATTACTAGCAAAAAGACTGAAAATCCAATGAGAGTGAGTGAGATAGGAGAAAATGAGAAAGAGAGAGAGAGAGAAGGAAAGAAATTATACATGTTTAACTTCGGCCTTTTTATTCGTTCTACTTTTCTAATCACAATTTTTTAATCCTTTATAATTTCTTTTTCTTCCCCTCCCTTCACGTATTTTATTTTCAATTTCATGACGGTTATGAAGATTTTAATCTACTCAATCCTTTACGAGCTCTCATAAACTTTGAAGTTGCGTATTAATGCATCGATATTTTAATCAAATACACCCTATTCTATGATTTACATGGAAAATCAGTTTCTCGGAATATCTCGTTAATCGAAATCATACCGATATGTAGGTACATACAATAATTTAGATCGGTTATATGTTGAATGAATTTTAATTAAAATTTTGATTTTCTATCCACATCATTAATAATTTCATTTTCCATATTTACAATTGCAATATATATACGAATATGGTGAGAATAAATGTGAATATGTGCGAGAAAGGGATGAAGGAATTAAGTTAGAATTAGAAGTTACTATATGTCAAAAGGGAAAAAGCTTTCTACTATTGAAAGTAAATTGGATATTCGAACGGATCATTCGAGAGATCATTCGTAGAAGATCATATCTCTAAACGTCATAACACTTTTCTACGGAATTCACGTGACTCTGGCATTCGAGTGGACGTGCTTATTGCTCGTCCTTCGATGTATGTTGCACTAACAGACATTTTTTTCTTTTCAGTCTTTTTCTACAATTTATTTTTTTTTTCCTTTTTTTCTTCTTCTTCTTCTTCTTCTTCTCGGTAAACTCTTCAACTCTTCTCCTGGGACGAGGAAGGAATCGAAAGTAAGGAAAAGACTTTGTACTTACGTTAGAAAAGATTCTCTCGGGAATTTAAAAAAAAAAAAAAAACAATAGAAAAATAGAAAAGAGAGAGAGAGAAAGAGGAAATTGGCGAGGATTTGTCTATCAGCATTTTGTTAGTTTTTATTCTTTACTTTACACGGATTACTTTTTTTCAACGGGACAAATTTGTAGATTCATTGGAAATTGAAAATAATTCCGATTTATTAATTTTAATTTTCTGTTTTATATTTGTTATTATTATTATTATTATTACTATTATTATTGGCTAACGTTAGAGAAAATTTGACACGAAATGATAGAAGTTATCGATCGTATTTCAATTTTTCTTTTTCGCATGAAACACTCTGACGATCCTCAACCTAACCCCCAACCCCAACCCCGACGCCACCCCACCCGTCGTTGTCGTCGTCCTGGTGCTGTCGAAGATAAATCAAGTTTGTCCGGTGGTACCCGCGGTTCGGGACAAAGTTATTATAGTTTCGATTCGATTACATCGTCGAGGTACCGACGTTTACAGGGGGTAGGGGTGGAGAGGGAAAGGGAGAAAACGAGAATCTTCTTTTCCACTTCTTTTACTACTTATTCATTTTTGTTTTATTTTTTCTTCTTTTTTTTAGGGCTCTTTCTCCTCTTCCCCTTTTTCTCCCTTTACCACCTACTTCTTCCTTCAGGTTTCTCCACCTTTTTCTTTAGCACCTTATCGTGTTCGTTCAAAAAAAAGTTAGCTGAGCTGGTGGTACCTGCCTACCTTCCATGCTGCTTTCACTATCGATCCAGACATTCTTCTTTTAAGAAGACGTTCTTTTTTTCTTGTCGAATTTATCGACAGTTGGAAGTTCCTTTTTCCTTTTTCTTTTTCTTTTTTTTTTACCTCTTTCTATTTGATATATTTTTAAGATAATTTTTCACTTGCGATTAAATAACAAGAAGTTGTGGGCGATTAAAAATAATATAATATGTAAGTTCTTGCAATTAATCATTACAACAAATTGGAATATTGATGGTATCTGATTAAGTATATGATAGAATAGGATCACAGTGATCAATTTTATCTTGGCTCTTCATTCTAATCAATTTCTATTTGAAGTTAATTCAATTTTTGTTATAAAATAAGAAGGAAAATTTTATCCACCCTTACACTAACATATATTATACTACGCTTTGAGTCACATGAATAATATAAAATTACAAAAGATTATTTTACTATTCGAATTTATATTGTTTTAATAGAATAGTCAAGTAAATCATTCTAATCAACTCTAATTTGTTGTAGATCGTTTCTCTTCCCGTTTTACGTAAACGAGTCACCAAAGACGAGTTTTCGCAAGGATAATGGAAAAACTTTGGGTCCTCGTTGCATCGTCGTATACGATGCACATAGTCCTATATATATACATAGGTTTTCTATTATTTTCAAACACGAGCTCAACGTGATAACGCTGTAAACGTTGTCGAGAACAATGTCTGTGTTCCAGGTTGGCATTGATGTAGGAACTCTCGCGACGACGACAGGTGCATTCCATTTTCTAACGCTTGACGGAAAACGAAGACAATCGTGTACGTCAGCCGATATTTTATAGCAGTTGTCTCTTTACGAGAGATACCCTTCTTTCCTACCATCCTTATATCCAACTCCTTATCCTCTATCCCACCATTTATCCTAACCTTTTACATATATATACTCGACAAAATTATTTATTATGTTTATTTTTGAACAAATAATTTTCTACAGATAAAAATAATTTCATTAGAATTTTATTTAATATCTAATTAATATATTTCTCTAAACCCCCCCCCCTATCTACATAATGAAATTATTCATTAATTGATGCATATTTTTAATCGAATTTGTCGTTGTCTCGTTAGAACTTTTGAATACTTTGAGTACTGATTTGGGTGTGTGTGTGCGCTAAACAATTTTAGAAAAAATTATTTATTTCGTTTATTTCGAAAGAGAATATATTTTCATTACGATCGTTTAAAATCTAATTAATATTTCATTCGTATACATTTATTTATATATATATATATATATGGGAGTAAATTAACACGTATAAACTTTTTAATATAAATGATGAGAGTTAATAATTAACAGCTTCAAATTTCTAATAAAATTTGTACGTCTCTCGTTATAAAACTTTCGTATTTAAAAAAAAAAAAATGAAAATATTATTTATTTAATTTTATGCCAAAAATTTCATAATTTAATTAACGTTAATTAAAATGTAATTAACATCTTATATCATATACGCGTATGAATAAATAAATAATTAATTTGTATAGATTCGAGAAAATGAAATTAACATCTATCATTTATAATATAAATGATCGGAATTAGTAATTAATACTTTTAGATTTTTAAACAAAATGAATATATCTCTCGTTTAGGATTACGAAAAAAGAAGAAAATATTTTTTTTTTACATTATATAAACGTTTCAATTATTGTACAACGAATTTAAACTATTAATGTAAGAATTAGTAGTAGAAATAGTGATCGTTTTCGTTATAACAAAATATATAAAAATAATTGTTCTTTTTTGTAAATAAAAGTAAAATATCATTTGAAGTTATCGGTGTTTGAAAAAAAAAAACAGAATAAAACTTTCACAAAGTGTTGTTACTCAGAGAAACACGATGAAAAGTTGATAAAATTAAAACGACCGGAAGAGTTCAGTAGCGCACACATACACACACACACACATTGTTCGTGTATTTGAGAGACCGAATTTACTCTCGGACGAATTTTTTTTATTTAAAAAGGCGACAACGAAACGAGAGAGAAAAGAAGAGAAGTGGAAAGGAAAAAAAAAGAAAATAGTGAACACCATATCGCACAGTTAGTTTTCCAATGTTTTTTTCACTTCGGAAACTCGTCGGTCGAGGCCTCGTTTTTTTATTATTATTATTATTCTTTTTTTTAATTTTTTTTTACAACCTAAATCTTAGCGGAAAAACATTCACGTTGCATCTTTTATCTTTTACCTATGCCTTTGTTTTCCCCTAGAAAAGAAAAGTTTCTTAACAAAGTTTCTTTCTTAATGTTTCTAAATTTTTCTAATTTATTATTACGTGAAATATTAGCAAAGAACATTGAGTCGAATTTTAGTTGGAAAAGAAAAGAATATTTATTTTTGAACTACCATTAAATCAATCGTTAAAGTAATAACAAATAAAAATGAATGATGCGTACCCAAAATTATTTACGTTAGTTAAACTGTACGAGAGAATTTTTCTTTAATTTATTTTTTAATTTATTGTTACATGACGTTTCGTTGTTGTTAAAAAATGAATTGGTTTGAGTTAGCGAAGAAATTTATTCGGTCCCATCAACGAACCCGTAGAATCAATCGTTGAAATAATAAAAAAGAATAAAGAAAGGGAAAAGAAAAATAATATTTAAAAAAAAAAACAGAATATTTGTATGATACATAAAAAAAACCATTATATTTCCGTTAGATAAATTTCAGATGAGATTGTTTAGTAGGACATTAATAACACGTCTAGTCATCCCTCGTATAGAAAATTTTCTTTCAAGCCCGATGCAAAATTCTATTCAAGTTTTATATACATTGTATCAATACATAAAAGCTGTATATACCTGTACACACACAACGTACAATGCATATTAATTTATTATTTCGTCAAATTTTATCAGTGAAAAATAAGTTTGTTTCGATTCACAGCATAAATTTTATTATATTTTTGTACGAAATGTAAGGATCGAATTAATCTTCTAAATAATAATAAAAAAAAAATAAAAAGGAAAAAAACAAACAAAAATAAAGATGCATAAAAGAAATACATGCTTTACATTAACCCAAGATAAGATATATTTAATAGAACGTTAATATCATATACCGAGTTAATAGAAAATTTTCTATAAACTCGATCTAAAGTTGTTGTATGTACTTTAAATATATTGTACAATATATACAATTTTATGTATAACAGATATATGCATCGAATATAAATATGTTCGTTGTGTTACAATTTTCCCTCTATTAGAAAACGATGTCACGCATCATCCTTTTTCATTGTCACCACGTTGGCCTACTTTTTTCCAGATCAAAGAAATAAATTAGAATGACGTATAAATGGTAATTAAATAAAATTATTAAATAAATATTTATACCAAACTCAAATAAACTATATACATAAATAATGAATATATTATTATACTATATATATAAGTTTTTATATTATAAATATATTAATATTCATATAAGTAACTATTTAATTTATACACATATCACTATATAATGAAATGTTAATGTTAAGGACGAGACGAATCGAGGATGAAGAAATTTTTTATATATCTTTGCTTTTTTTCTATTTTCTTTAGAATTAAGTGAATAGTATCAGGTTTGATAATGTTAATGATACCTCGAAAAGTGTATCATTAAAGGTTCAAGGATTGCACTCCTTAAGAGAGAGAGAGAATGAAAAAAAAAGAAAAAAAAAAGGAAAAAGAGATAGAAGAATTTGATGGTAGGGAAATAGAAGGTTCGATTTCAATGAAACCAAAGAAAGCATACTAGTAGTTTCATCCGATGAAAGGAATTTCCATTTTCCTTTTCAGCTATGTTTTTTGGTCAAATGCTTCTATTTATTTTATTTATCTTTAACTTTAGGAGAAAAAAGAAACAAAGATAAATTTATATTCATTCGTATACCTGATACAAAAGAAAATAATTTATTTGCATTACGCGTTTATACGTTCGATCGATTAAAGTAATGAACATTTGTAATTTGAGGGTGGGGTGTGAAGATAAAGCCCGAGTAAAAACAACATCGCATTGTCGAACATGTAAATCGTAAGAGTATAATACTACCACTACTATTATCATGAATGCTATTACTATTATTATTACTACAAGTAAAAGTACTAGTACAACACTATTACTATTACAACTATTACTAACCTCAGTCGTTGAAAATATCTTGTCGTGCTTCCCTACACTCAAGAGTTCGTTCCGCCCGAATCGTAAACGAATTCAAGAATACACGCACGCAATATTTAAAATATTAATTTAAATGTAATATTTATTTTTTGTTAGAAACAATATGCAAAATCTTTGGTATATTTTCACAAATATTTAGAGTTATATTTGTTATAGAAATTCAAATAATAATGCATATGTAATATTTAATTTTCATGTGTGCCTTCAGGAATGCCTTTATATTATACATATATATATTAAAATAATAGCCATTATATTAGGAGCTCAAGTAGAAGAAAATCAAAAGGAGTAGATGATCACCTGTAACAAAAAGA
>NW_014569919.1:0-3609 GCF_001313835.1 Polistes canadensis
TTATTTAAACGGTTAATTTTCTTGATAAAAGTAGCTAAATAATTCAAATGAAAAGTGCATCACCAATTGGACGATTTATATGTTAGGCTATTTTATCACTTGATTGTATGATTAATATATTTTGCTTTTTGTTACAGGTAATCATCGTTGGATTTAACAACAAATCTTGGAGATATTTCTCTTTTTGAACGTCATGACTACTTTTTAAAATATATATGTATTTTGTATATAATATTAATACGCATTTCTGAAGGCACACACGTGTTTGTACGCTAAAAATTAAATATAATTATTTAAAATTCTTTTACAGCATATCATATACTATCTCATACTATCAAGGAATACTATACTCTTTGATATATACTATCTCATACTATGAATGAACTCTATATTCTTTGATAGTATTGTATCGCCATCACGTTTAGTAACTACTGTCGCATACTGGTTTTCAGGTTAGTAACTAAAATGAGTGTTGTTATGCGAAAAGAGTACTTATGTGTTTCAATGCACTTCTTTATTCTTTCATAATACTCATTTTTTTATATTGATTTATCTCGTTTTTTTTATTTTTTAATGAATTTTGTTCGGTTCCTTGAATTTCATCGATACATTCTCAACGGTATACGTAACCGCAGTTTATTTAAAAAAAAATACTTTTACAAAATATTTAAATAAATAATATTCTTTAGCTACGTTTTTTCGTTATTTTAGATCCTGATAAAATTAATACATCTTATAGATGTTAAAATACAGGAAAAGGCGAAAATTTTAAATAATAAATTGATGAAAGATAAATTTATTAGTAAATAACTTTCACCACAAGATGGTCATAGTGTCGCATTGCAGGTTTTCTGATGAAAAATATTCAACGCTTGACACTCTCAGTAATATTTCTATTTGAAGCAAATCCCGTTCTATCTGATTCTACCCCGTTACACCCAAAGTGGATACCTTACGTTGCTTTGGTTCCACTTGCTTTTTCATTCGGTCATATTAGTTTCACCTGCTTGCATTCTACAGGTTGTACCATTTACTTCTTACATCGTCATTTATCTTTTCATGACTGAACTCAGTTCAGCAAGTGCATAATTTCGAATATTTTCATCCGTAAATGGTAAGCAGAATATTATAAGTTAATTTCAAGTCAGTCATTCTCCAATGTCTATTTGAGAAAAGAAATTCACAATTGACATACCTTTCAAATTGTCTTCTAAACATGGTATAACATACTTTTCCAAAAGTTACGTTTAAATAATCCAGTTTGTATAAGCAACCACAGCTATGGTCTAAATTTAAATTATTAATCTTGCATAAATATATATACATATGTATGTATGTATATTATATGTATATATATGTGCACAAAAATTATCAAAGCATGATAAAATGTGCTTAAATATTTGTCAAAAATACAAAGTACATTTAATAGTTGTAACGCAAAGTAATCCAAATGGATATATATAGTAAAAAATATAAAATATAATTAAGATATTCTCTTCAAAGTTAATTATTATTGAATACAGATGGCATTTAGTGAACTTGAAGAAAGAATTAGTAAAATCCGACAACAAAATGAGGAAATTAAAAGAAGATATGAAGTAAGTTGGAATGATATTTTGTTATATGCTGTTCAGATGTACAAATAATGTACGATTAACATTTAATATAATCAGGAAGTAGAAGAAGATAAAAAGAATGCTGCTAAGTCAAATGCTTTGGTGCAAATGGTGCCATCAACGGTTTGGCCAGAAAGAAAAGAACCACCAGAATATTCGAATCCACCTAAAGTTAACCATAAACAAAAATCTGCTACAAAAGAACAATCCGAACATGTTCAACAGCATCATCCTAATGAGAGAAGAAAAGTATGTCTTATTTTTATCATTTTGCATAATTAAGAAATATAATTTGTTGGGTCGATGCATTTCATTTATTCATATTGGAATATAGGGCGAAGGACCACCTCCTGATCCTAAATATAATTTTCTTGCTGATGCTGAGCGAGAAGAATACAGTGCACCAAATAATCAAAGAGACAGTACTGGAAATAAAAATCATAACAGGTCTACTCGGGGCAATTTTAAAAAAAGAGGAATGGGAAAAGAAGGCCCACAAAGGGTAATGGTACTTATTTATGAATGCGTATGTATAATATTTATTGCTCATAGTTTCATATCCTGTGCAGGGTAGAACATATCATGGAACGCATAGAGATGAGCACAAGCCTGAGTATGAAGCTTGGCGAAAGGAAAGAAATCGCATTGATGAAGATCGTATTAGTAGACAAAAAACTGCAGAGGGCAACTGGCGTAGAGAATGGGATAATGATAAAGTAATTTGTTATCAATTGAAACAAAAGTATTTAAACTTCGTAAGCTAATTTAATTTTTAATTCATTTTTTATTTGATTATATATATAACAGGCCCATTTAGTAAATGAGATTTCAAAAGGAGAAGGTAAAGCTACTTTAGGAGATTTTTCAAAGAAAGATGGGAGATACTCTGATGGTAAAATATATTTATATATATATATCGTTTGAAATATTAATTAATCTTTTTTTAAAATTTCTAAAAGTAATAACAGATATTTTTATTAGGTAGTGGATATGCAAGTCATAATCGTGGTGCTTATCATAAATCTCATCGAGGATCTCCTAGAAACTTCCATAATAATTCTGATTACTCTCATATGGATTTATATGATATGCCTAATTTTTATAAGACTACCACGCCAATTTCTGTTGATGAACGAACTGTTGTTGCAACAGATAAAAGCATTAAGGTAACATTAAACCAAAGCAATTTGACAAAGGGTCCTGTTATGAGTGTTAAAGGTATAATACTTAATGCGATTAAATTCTGTAATTTTGTTGTTTTAATATGAACTATCTTACGTATAAAACTGGAATTATTTCACTTGTATTTTTTTTTTTTTAATTTTAAATTTATAGTAAATTCACCAAGTATAGCTGGTACAGGAAGAGTAGGTCCTCGACAAAGAACTCGTGTTACATACAGTAGTCATTCTGACATAGATACAAATATATACGAAAGTGGATCATTTTCACGACAAAAATCATTCGAAGATAAAACTAAAGGAAATCATTATAATAATGTGCAAAGGACTCTTAGCTTAAGGAAGCCTCAATCTCAAAAAAAGAAAGAAAATGGTGCTAAATCTCCATTTTCGCAGCGAAAAGAATTTAAGAAGGAAACATCATTTGCAAATTCATCTAAACATTATGAAAATGGATCACAATCAAATTTTGTACGCAAAGAATACAAAGATTCACAAAAGTCTCATTATCCACCTAAGTCGCCAAGAACGTTACATAAAAATATAAAAATACTGAAAGATGATTCTGCTGATGTAATGATCGACAATACGATCAAAGATGAGAAAAAAGAAGCAGTAGTAGTCTTAGAAGATAATGACGTTTTTATTGAATCAGAAAAAATCGACATAGAATCTCCAAACGAAATCAAAGATGACGAGTGCATTGTTGAAAATGAATCGAAAAGTGATATCAAAGAAGAAAATGAAATTATTTTCGAAAATTCTGAATATTCACCTTGCGAAGAAGAAATGATTAATGAAAATATTGAATT
>NW_014569919.1:4203-16675 GCF_001313835.1 Polistes canadensis
CAATCAGGATGATGTAAATATCATTTCTGAAACCAATCAAGATAATGTTCACATTTTTGAAGATAAACGTGAAAAAACGAACAAAGATAATATTGTCGTTCCATCAGAAACGCAAGATATCAATAATGATATTGAAAATAATATGAACGACAAAAATAAAAAAATGGATAATTTGATTATAACTATAGATAATGCAGCTACGAGTAGTTGCAATTCTGACAATAATACTACAAGTACTTTCAAGTGTATCTCTCAAATAGAAGATACAAAAACAGATGAATTGGTTCAAGATTATGTGTCTAATATGACAAATGATGAAAAATCTAAAGAATCATCTGAGAGAGATGTTTCAGATCAAAATAATGACCAAAATGATATTGTTGCAATGAATAGTGAAAAAATATCTGAGATTATGATAGAAACTTGTTCTGAAGAAGCATTGCATCCTCCTATTGACAAATCTGTGATGGCTCTTGAAGAGAATGATGTTACTCATCATAATAATGAAGTTCCCATTGAAAAAAGTGAATTATCCGTAAGTAATTTAAGTGATCAAAGTACTACCGAAAATACTGAAGGTAGATCGTCAATATCCATTGATAATATATCGTCCAGCTCAGTTGACATAGCAAAAGATAACGATGTAACATCTGAGGAAATAGTTGAAAAAAAAGAATTGCAAAGTAAAACTATTGAATCAGCTGTAGAAAAAAATCGCAATGAAAGTGAAGTTACACAAGCTAATTCTGAAAATTAAGGAAACTGATATATGAAATAAAATAAAAATTATCTACTAAATATTGTCAACATAAAAAATAAGTAAATGTATCTATAAAAATCGTATGAGAAAAAAAAAACAAAAAAAAAAAAGAAATACAAAAATGCAATGCATTCAAATTATATAATATACGAAAAGAAAAGAAATTTAGCTGCTGCACAAATTATATTTTTAAATGTTACTTCGATTATTTATATATAAATAATAGTTAAAAAGTGAAGCGTTCTTTCTATAATTTGTGATTATGTTAATAATCTTTTCCTAGTGACGCAAGAATTAAACGATTTTTCATTAATTTGGCATTAACATGAATGTATGCTTAATAGAAACATGTTTCAATTAATTTGATATAAGTTTATTATAATATGTTGCAAATGTTTATAAGAAAATTCGCTTGTATTCTTTTATAATTGCGTTACAACATTTATATTATTTATACTCTATTTTTAATTATTGTTATATCACCATGTTATTATTTTTGCAAAGTGCAATGTGATTTATTTTCGATAAATTTGACTTGCTGATTTTACGTCGAATCAGAAAATGATAGTATTTTTATGTATCCCATTAGATGATCGAAAAATATTTTTATAATTCGCTTTTACAATCAGCAAATTAAAGAACAATTACTAAGTCATCCTATAAACTGAGATTAGTATCTCACTAAAGTTTCTAATTCGGATTAACGCCGATGCCAAACTATTAATCATTTATTATTATTATTTCCTATAGTAATTAATTGTTATATTATTTTATAGTTTATTTGTATTTATTTTACTTTTTTTCCAATTTATTATTTGTTTTTATTACCGAAGTTTATGTTCTATTACATATAAAAATATGAACTTTAAGTTTCTTAGAAGCTTTTAAATATATATGACACAGATTAAATATCTTAACTCTACATTTTTATTATGCCCTTAAACATTGGAGAAAGAATGCATTTCCTCTCATCCCGAATCATGGATTATAAAAAGATATACTAACAATATCTTCTTCTTTTTAATTTTCTAATCTTTACTAATTCACACTTGATCTCATTTTATTTAACTTGCAGAACTTCGACTTCATAATTCAACAGTTTCATAAATTCTTTGATCTCTTTCAACAATTCTTCATTTTTAAGATTATACTGAAAATGCATCAGTTCCTTTCGTATATTACTTTTTTTTTTTTAATAATATTTTATAATATCGATTACCGTGATAACTTGTCTGTAACATAAAGTAAATTCGTCGTATCGTTTAAGAGAAAGATTCAACAAACATAAATATCCCCAAACATCAGCGTTGCAATTATCAATCTTGTTTGCTTCTATCAAAGCTAATTCAGCTTCTTTTAATTGATTCAACTTAAAAACAAGAATTTAATTATTATCAAAAACGATCGTTCAATCAAAGTACAACGAAAATATCTTATCATAAAAGACAAATATTGTTAACTTTATAAAAAGAAATTCCAACGTGAAGCCAACTAATAGACGTAGGTGAAGATTGGCAAGCATTTAACAATACTTTCTTAGCTTTTTCATAATCCTTTTTACTTTCGTAGCACAGTCCCATTCTAATTAAAATATTTGAATCATTATACATTGTAATTTCATTTGAATATCTTTATGATACCTTAATTGCATAAAATAAATATCATCTGGTCTGTCAAAAACCATATTAGCAAATTCATAATACTTTATAGCTTCTTTTAAATCACCATTTTGGAAATAACAATGCCCCATTAAACAACTTATCGAGTAATCCTAAAAAAAGAACATTAATTAAGAACAAAATAATCGTGTATATTTGAGTGAAAAACAATGTCAAACCAGTCCGTATTGACATTGAGCTTCCTTCAAATGAGATAATGCATCTTCGTATCTGTGTAAGAGATAATGTTCCACTGCCATATAATATAATAAATGCGTCGATCTATCAGTTAGAGACATTTCTTCTGCCAATGCAATACCTGCCAACTATTATAAAGAAATAAATCTTTAAACTTATATGAATGCAATTTAAACGTAATTAATCAAGAGAGTATTATAAATTAAACAATAATAATTATTACATCATAGAGATGTAATTTAAGCAAGAACGTTATTGTCATCGTGTATATGCTATCTCGTGGACAATGGATCATTGACCATGCAAGAGGTTCTCGATTATTGATTGCTATATCTCGATCTTTATCTTTCATGCATTCCTCGGCTATCCGAATCGTGATGCCTCTTCCTAATATAACAATACCATTTTTACGTGTGATAAGTATGAATGTATGTACATATGTGTGAGTGCATGTGTTTGAATGCATGTGTGTGGAAAAGAAAAATAAAATTATATACAAGAACATGGTTCCTGTAAGTATAAAATAATAAAGAAACGAATAATTAATTAGTTATTTCATTTTTGTTGTTGTAATTAAAAAGTAACACGTTGTAAAAAAAAAAACCGTGAATAATTTGAACATAATCGAAGGGGAATAATAATTTGATTAATTAATACCTGAATAATAATCGGTACGAATGTAAAATAAATGCAAGATCGTCCATCCTTCGACAAATCGTGGATAAAAATCGGTAATACTTCGAAAAAATATTTCTGCTTCTCGATAAAGTCTTTTTTTCATTAAAATAGCTCCATAAACTAATAGTCTATACGTGAATGAAATAATAATAATAATTAATTAATTAATAAATCGATTATTTCTATCGATCAAATTACGAATTATTTAATTACGATATTTTGTGACGATTATTTAAAAGAATAGCTTCTCTACAACATTCCTCGGCACGTTCTGTATCTTCTATTTTTAATAAAAATATTGCATAATTGATCCATGCATCAGGATCATTTTTACTTTTATCGATAATCTAAACATACGAAAAGTAAAATATGAATTTTTCTACAAATTAATAAATTTGATTAAAAAATTATTAATAATCAATGTAAATATACGGTAGTATAATATTTTCTAGCTTCATTGATGTAGCCTAATTCATAAGCTTCTTCCGCATAGAAATAAAATCGATCTGAATCAGAAATAATCGACGAATCTTTCGAATAATTTCCTTCGATCGTTTGATTAACGATCGTGTGCATAGATTCGACCAAATAAGTATATACCGATATTATAAAATTCTAATAAACAAACGGGTAATATAATGTTCTTTAATTTTACGATTAATTATAAAATCAATTAGATAAAATGATTATTCACGTAATTTACCTGTCCTTCGCAAGAATCTAATGTATACGATGGCATTTGAAATTTGTGATCTAAAAGTAAAGTAACTTTCGTCTTCAATGCATTACGTACGGATAAATAGACTCCTGTTTTATATAAATACTGAACGAAACATGTTAACTCGTCCTAAAAAAAAAAATTTATTTACCGTTACAATGAATAATTCAATTAAGTAAAATACACCGAACGTGTACTCCGTGCTTCTACCTTACAGTATACATTTTTTTAAATTAATTAACAATCATTTAAGATATGTCCAATACTCTAATGTTTTTTACTTACATTTTTTACATTTAGAATTGCTTAAACTAAAATACATTTAGTAATTAGTGTCTCAATTTAATTATATATTTATTTAATTAGAATGAATTTTCATTAGAAAGAAAAAAAGATTAACGAACCGGTAAATAACAAAATGTAGAATTTTGATCTCCGGTAGTTTCGTGGTCAGAAGAAAATGATTTCTTATTTGTTTCTTGACAAAAATCCTATCGAATCATATGATTTAAATGAAATATAATATTATTCATTAATAATACTTATTTCTCTCATACTTTATAACTTTCCGTTAAGATATTAAATAACGTTTCAATGCATTTTGAATATTGATCCTCAACAACGTCTACAGAGTATGGATAATATGGTTTTTTATCTGTCGGAGTTATCAATTCATCGATCCTAAAGTAAAATAAACGATTGATAATAATAATTACAAAATTAATTATAATAATAATTTACAAATTAGAAAAATCTTTAGCTAATCGACAAGGAACAAGGGGTCGAATAATTTCAATCTCAATTATTACAAAAACAGGTTCATTGGTTTTTGTGATTACTGGTTCACTCGTTAATGTTTCTGCTTCTGATACTATCGATGTATTCTATAAAAAACAACATTACAATATTCCAAAATAATAATATCAAGAATATATGTTAACTAATTTCGATAAAAGATAAATGATCACTTTCATCGAAGTTCTTCCTCGTTTATCTTTTTCCTTAGATTCTTTCGTTTGATTATCTATTAAAAAAATATTTTTATCAAATCCGGTTTTTTCCATAAGATCTACGGGATTGTAGGTATACAATTGCGATGCAATTCGCGTTTTAGTTCCTAAAATACAAATTTATATATTATATGCAATAACTTAGAGATTTTCTTTTATCTACTTTTTTTTTTTTTTTTTTTATTATTTATTTATTCGTTTACACTCACTCCCAGGAAATAATAATTCGCTTAAATCGACGTAACATTGATAAATCGGATATTTCGTAGTAGATTTTGTTTTTGCATTAACTTTTTGTACATCCGATGCTATGAATTGAAATGGCCAATATTTATATCTATATATATATATATATTTGTATAAAAAAAGAAAATTATTATAGAAAAATGATGAATTATAATTTCATATTAAAGAAAAAATATAAAAATAATATTGATTTTAACTTGGAAATTTGATCTCGCATTTTTCTAATAGCATCTTTTAACAGAATGTGACGACTCATAGAATTCCATTCAATTCTTGTTATATCATTCTCAACTACGTTCTTAAAATAATTATATTATTATTATTATAAACATTGAAAACTTTCTTTAATATAAATACCTGTAATTGTAACTCCTTATCGAGAGTATTTTTTACATCATTGTAATTACAAGCAATTTTATATTTCGATAATTTAGCACGACTTTGTAAATGAAACAAAGAATTCCAACATTTAGTTTTATATATATCTCGATCATTTATCAATTTACCACCATCGTGTATTATCGTTTCCGGTTCCTTCGATCGAATAATTATAAAATAAAAAATGTATTCGTAATATGTTAGATAAAAGAAAAGATTGAAATAAAAATATACCAACTTCGTTTTCTTCGCCATAAATAATAGTACCAGCTTTATAATCGATATTATCAGTGAACCATGATGGTGGATTAAAAATACTTTCTATGGTGATGTTTAAAAAATTATATTCTAGATCAGAAGGAAAGAATCGTTCATCCTCTTGTTTAACTTTGATTTTTAAGTATGGAAGATTAGGCCACGACGAAGCAGTACCATCGAATTTAAATTGCATTGTTTCCAGTATTAATTTTTCAGTAAATAAATTCTCTCCTATATAATTACGTAATTTGATAATATTCAAAGATTTATATACAGGTTGTATAAACGAGCAAGGAGTGATATAATCAAAAAAAGTTGAAAATATACAATAAAGTATTTTATACAATGTGTCAAGTTGCATATAAATAACAAATGTGCATGTTTAATTAATAAATTTGTAATAAAACTTTATACGAACAAATTTTATTCTATATTTTCAACTGAGTTTTTTATATTGAATAATCTCTTACTCGTTTGTATCACACAAGTTATATGAAACATTATATATACCTAAAATATTTATACAAATTTGACGTTACCTAATAAAATTGGCATTAAATCGACGTTGCATAATCCAATAATTTTGGATGATTTCAATTCTTTTTTCTTTCTTTCTGTATCCAAAACAGTAGACGTAACATTTTTATCTTGATTGACGTATAATACTGTAACTATAAATTGAAAAAGAAATCATCTAACCGTATAGAATAAAATTTGATAATTAAACTTTACTTAAAATTGGAATGGAAACGAAAAGATCGATGCTGTTTCGATCGTGAAGAAGTACTGGAATTTTTACTGAAAAATTAACATCGTATACAGGTGTGGATTCTTTGATACCAGCTTCGATTTTAATTGGATTACTTTCTCCGAGTATATTTGAATTATGTTCTATGGAAATAATTACATTCGTATCTTCGTTTGTTATCTGGAAAATAATTATAAACACGAATATGAAATATTTTTATAAATTTGTTCATTAATTTACAAATGAACTTACGATATTTTCTAAAGTAATTATAGTTAACTCGATAATTCTTTCATTTCTATTTTCATCTAAGTTCAAATTCAAATTTGATGGGTCATGATCATTCGACTGTAATTAATATTGATATTAAAAAAAATATAATATATGTTGTAATATAAAAAATACAAATAGAAAATATCTTTACCGTATCCATTTTGACAACTTTGTTCATTTGTTCGTATGTTCAAATGAATTAGATCAGTTTGACATTGGAAAATTCTTATTCAGAAAATTCGAATTCAGCAAGGATTGTCAAGAATCGACTAATTTTATATAGGAACTATTTGGTTAAATAAAATAATATATAATATATTTCGCAGTGTAGAGACAACTCGATATTCGTCATATTATTTGATATATATTTAGATAAAAAAATTCATTTTACAAACCATTTATGATATATAATATATACGTAATATGTATATATATTTATATATATACACACATATATATTTATATTAAAATATATATTATATTATATGATTATATACTCTATATAGAATGTAATATATAATAATAATATATATTATAATATTGTATATATATATATGTATATATTAATAATACACAAATATAAAAAAATGATGGCCAATAAAATTTGGCCGACTAGAAAAACGATTAGATATTACGATCATACATCAAATGATTTAGAATAAACGATGTATGAAAGAGATCAAGTAAAATTAAATATACATGATAATAATTCAAATTTGATCGCTCTTCAAATAATTATTGTTGTACCCTATACCCCTTTTTTATAGATACAAGTCGAATAATTTTAATTTTTTTTAATTTTTTGTCTCTTTTTCTTTTAATTTTTTTTTTTTTCCTTTTTTTTTTAGAAAGACCTTTTCTTTTCGCATATACGTTAATATTTAGAACTAAATAAGTATTATAAGACGTCATGATCTTTAATAATATTTGCGTTGATTGTTAATTTTCTCAACAAATTAGATGATTTAAACTCATCGTTAATTCATCATTAAAGAGTTAAGAATTTGAATTAACACATGTCGCACACACACACAAATTGACCGTTTAATTAATTATTATTTATAGTGGTCAAATCATTTTCTTATTTTTTACGTATAGGAAACATAAATTTTGTGAAATTTAAATATTATTTGATCATCGTTTATCGTTCATTAAAATGTATGATTAAAGGGATCTCAAAGTTTTATCGATGTGCCTCAAGGTCTTTTCTGATACGGCATCGTTCAAAGCTTTTTGGAAACCCTCGTAATTCATTAATTGTCTAAAAATCTTCTTTGCATGATTTCTATAAATAAAAAAGAAAAAAACATACATTGAATTCCACAGTCAACAAAATTAACGGTATATTTATTTTGATAAAAGGGTTCGAACACTACTTACCTTGCGTCTAAATTTCCATCCGTCAATAATTTAGCTCCTGAATTAATTAATTTATCTCTAACATCACGAGGTAACATCATAGCGTGTTCAGCACCAATACGTTCTACAATCGATGATAGTAATCTCGCAGTGGTTGCTCTTACGATCGCATTTTGATGACTACAAATTGAATGATAATTATATCATACAGAAATAATTTCACACATTAATATAACAAAATTATAATAAAATAAAATGAATATTTTTTGTTTTGTTTTGGTTTTTCGCGTACTTTGCACCACGGAATACGATAGCAACGATAGTTTTATGCGGGGGAAGTGATTCGACCATTTTATCCAATGCTGCGTTACTATTAGATCGTAAAAAACGATTCGTATCAGCTGTTCTATGAAGCAGTGGTCCAACAATATCATCTAGATCCTGTTAAAATAATTTAACGTAAATGTAAATTTGAAGAAAACCAGTTGTTAATTCTCTCGTCCAAAATTATAATTCTTAATGATAAGGTATCCACAGGGAACTTGGATGCAGCAATTATTTTAGATTTAAAAGAAAATTGGTAAAAAAGAAATATCAACGAAATGTTTCATATATCAAACAATAACACGGTAAATTTTAGAACGGACACAAATAATTTAAATCACATCTATTACGGAATTTTTTAATTTAACTATAATAAATAGAACACTGTAATAGAGGACACCTTAACAGTGAAGATATCTAAACTAATAAACACTAATCTAGATTGAAACAGTTTTGTTGAGGGTTTCAAATTATAACGAGCAAATACTTAACGAAGTTTAGATGTTTCTGTGTTTTGAATATTAATAAAAAGAAAAATGTATGTCTACCCAATGAAAAAAGACGCTGAACTGTAAAGATTAAGGGGTTACATGGGTTTACACCGGGAAAAAATAGCATATTTTCAACAATTTTTTGTTCTATATAAAAAATGGAATTCTTATTCAAATTTTTTATAGTATTTAAGATGCTTATTTAAAGAAGATTTTCTGAATTTTTGGTTGAAAAATATTTTAAACTCCGCCATTGCGACGTCATTTCCGGTGACCCCACCGAAAAAAAGTGTTTTCGCGTTGACAGCAGAACTTATAAACGGTAGGGGTTTTTCTGTTGAAAAAATAGGGTCTTTTAGTGAATACTTAAAACTAGAAACTGGACGAAGAAAAAAGAAAAAAATTGAAATTTGGATTTTTGGCAATGTTTTTAGCAAGAACATTCAAATTTCGCTACAATTTGCACCACATTTTGGTTTCTTAAAATTCGATTTTATGAAAAAAACGAAAATCCTTCGTCCAAGTCCTTGTCAATAGTATCACGAAGACGTGTATCAAATTTCATGAAAATCGGTTAAATAGTTTTCGAGAAATCTTGACAACCGACTTTAGAAAAAGCGTTTTGAAAAAAACGCGTTTAAAGATTTGAGTGCTGGTATAAGAGCCATTAAAGAGTGCAACTTCCCAGGGCTCTATCTTTAAAACTACTACTTCTTTCGACTTCAAAATTGAATACAATATTCTAGATGAGTTGTAGAATTGAAAAAAAAAATAAAAAAAAATAAATTTTTTTGAAAGTCCCAAACCCATGTAACCCCTTAAGGTAACATGTAAAAAAAATATATATTGTATGAGCCTCATGTATATCGTAATATAAGAAATAATAATAAAATAAAATTTCCAGTTGCTGAAGAAGTCCCAATAAAGGGACGAAACGTCCAACTTAGTTAAATTAAGTTCTACTTTATTTTTATGTCCAAGTTCCCTGTGATACCTTATCATTTGAAGAAAACATTCAAATGTTTATTATCTAATAATTTTATATTAGGATTCATTTGTACCTGATCTATACTACGAATTTGACAACTAAAAATATCACCAGCAGCTGTACAAGCAGCACGTGCTACCTGAGAACGAAGACTTTTAATGTGCCGACCTAATAATCGAGCTACCATACCACCAATATTAGTATCCAGATACTCCGGATGTTGTTTAGCTAATTGAGATAAAGATTGAAGTCCTTTTATCGTTATCTCCCTATTCCAAACAAAATTTCATTTAAATAAATATTTAATTTTGTAATATATTTAATAATAATGAAAATATGGTATATTTTTTTTTTTGTTTGTTTGTTTGTTTTATAAAAATACGTACCAGTCTTTATTATCTAGTTGTTCAAAACACTTGTGTAGAATATTTTTCTGTGTATCCGTTGCTTTATCCGAATGATGATAACTCGTGTTTGATTTATTAAAAATATTCCTAGATTTGGTACGAAGTATGTGCTTAGGTAATGGCTTTTTAAAGACTCCTGCATTTTCTATAGGTTGTTGCTAAAAAGTAAAAACGATAATAACAAATTTATTATTTATTAATTAACAAAAGGAAAATGAAATGTATAATCGTGAACAAAAATTTTTATTTCATAGAAATGCATACTTCTATTTTAATAATCGCAGGTGCTTCGTTATTTTCTTTATCATCTTTTTTTTCGATATTATCTCTAATACCGTCCAATTTCGTAAAACTTTCCGAAATAATAGTAGTAGGTATCTTAGTAAACGCAATATTTGTCATAGAAATATCATTTGAAATATCTTCCGAATCAACATTTGATGCAATATCTCTAGAATTATCAACGTAATCCGTAGTATTGTTTAATAACGTTGAAATAGATTCATCGACATTTTCTAATTTAGATATTATCATTTCTTCACTTGTGATAGTCATAGGTTCATCTATATGAAAAATTTCTTCTTTTTCAACATTTTCCAATAATATATCGATGTTATCGTCGGAGAACTATAAATAAAATGATCAATATCAAATTTCATTGTATAATTCAGTTAATTCGTGAAGAATTTTAATTTGATTATACCCTTAAACTAATCGTTTTAGAAAATAACTTAATTTGTATAATAGTATGAATTCAAAAGACGAAAGTAATTAAAATATTTGATTGAAAAATATTACCTGTTCTGAACTTGAACGAAGAGAATACCTTCTCGGTGAACCGAACAATCCTAAATCATCAATCGGCGTAGAATAATCCAATTCGGATTGGACTATAACGTTTGAATGTTTAGGAGATGAAAATGACCAATTATCGGGCAACGTTTTATTGATTTTAAAATTAATTTCCAATGAATTTTGACCAGATGACATTGATAATTCGTTCATTATAATATCTTGATCTATTTTGGTAACGTTCGATTTTCTACGCAAGTTCACATCATTTATTTCTTCGTTCATCGTGTCAGAATTGTCACTATTTAAATTCGAATCGTCATAGTTTTTAATTGATTCCTCTCTTTCTTCCAAAATAGTTTCTTTGTTTATTAATTTGATCCCTTCGTCGCTACTCCAATCCTTCAAAATTTCATCCTCGGCAGATGTACTTGTAACTTCGGTTGAAGTATCCGATTCTTTCGTTGTTAACTAAAAAATGAACAATAGTTATTTAATATTTAAACAATATTAAAGTTCGTGCATTTTTTTTTTTTATTAATATTTCTAAAATAAATTTTACAAAAACAATCCATTATGCAATTTCAAAGTAAACTTTCAACAGAATAAAAAAAAAAAACGCACAAACTTAATTATTATTTTAATAATATCTTTGTTTTTGTAAAAACTTACGTCATAGGAATCGATAGGATTTATTTCTGGTGATTTATTTGAAATAACGTCGAAAGCTTTTTCATTGATTTCGTTTTGAAAAATCAATGTATCAATTGCATCGATATCATTATTATCTTGACGTTTTTCCAAAAGAGATCTTAATATACTATCATTTCTTTTAGGTTTTAAATGAACATCCGATGTATCCGATGATGTACTGTCAGGACTTCTTACTCTTACTGCATTTCGTTTAATAAATATACCGAAAATGAAATGAATACATTTTTGTAAAAATCATCAGGAAGAAATAACGTTCACAATCAAATTAAAAAATATATTTTACTGAAGTATATATATTAGGGTGAATCAAAAAAAAACTTTTATTTTTTTTTTGGATCTGACACACAAAAACTTGTTGCTAGGCACCTTTAGAAAGTACTCACCCAGTATGGGCTCTTAATTTTAATAGGAAGATCCTCCTCATCGCGGTTTTTTATTTTTTTCTCAGTCCAACAGAAAAAAATTCATACCT
>NW_014569919.1:17468-20367 GCF_001313835.1 Polistes canadensis
AATTTTTTTCTGTTGGACTGAGAAAAAAATAAAAAACCGCGATGAGGAGGATCTTCCTATTAAAATTAAGAGCCCATACTGGGTGAGTACTTTCTAAAGGTGCCTAGCAACAAGTTTTTGTGTGTCAGATCCAAAAAAAAATAAAAGTTTTTTTTTTGATTCACCCTAATATATATATATATATATACAAGTTATGTAACTATACAAATACGTATCCTCGTGTTTTTATATATTAATCAATTAGTTGTGATTGACGAATATACTTCGTCATCGTTTCATTTTGACGATACAAATTTGATTACATACTTTTCCATAAGATTGTTACAACTAATTGATTAATATTAGATAATTATTTTTATTAGTTTATTAAAGTGACGATATATTCGATCCAAGTTTAGACTTGACCAGCAAAATATTGATTACTTCGAGCCTGTAAACTCAGCTTGGACGGTAAACTACGTAGAATATATATGTTTGTGAATGTGTATGAGTATATGTATATACAAACACACATATATATATATATAAGAGGTTAAGAACCTTCTGCTCCAGTTCGTCGTACATTCGATCGTCTAAGCTGATTTTACAGTTAATTGTATCTTTCGTATCGATCGTTATCGTATTTACATTAAATTACTATTAATCTAATAGTATACATACATACATATACATATATATATATATACCTTTGTGAATTATTTCTTCGTTGTTTAAAACATGTCTAGGATAAACATTATTTTCTGATAAATAATAATCCTTGTTTTGTCCATCGTTGTATATTTCTTCGTTCACAGGTGCTTTATCTCTGAAAATTGATCGAACAGAATATAATTATTGATGCATGTATATTGATTCCACGAAACACCTATATAAGGAAAAGAAAGAATCTCGTAATAGGTTTTGCTAATATTTTTCATATATTATATAATATATGTTTGAATATATTGATTCGAGTATATTGATCGTAGATATAAATACAAGATAACACCTAAAACAATGAAAACAAATGATCCTATTATAAATTAGAAATAAACCTACATTGAATCGGTACTTCTATGCAATCTCACTGCTATCACCGGTGTAACATTAGGATTAGTAATGATCGTTGATATAGATCCATTATCGTTATCATCGTTACCACCAATACCGATCGATCTTCTACAGCGAAAAACGCAAGGGCAACAACGGAGAACGGTACCAGCGAAATTATATTCATTATTATCACTATTAATATTACCCTCGTTTAATTTATTATCCTCTTTGGTCTCATTAGACCACACGCAACAATATTTAAATATCATTATTCATTTATCGATCCACGTTGTTGTTATTATTGTTATTATTATTATATTTTTATCATTTTTATTACACCTCATTCTGTCTTATGTTACAATTTTGTTTCTTTTTTTATTTTGTTTTATAACATTATCACCGGTATAATATACTTTATCGTCCATTCTATAGAAATGATTAAAGTAATATATATGCATATGCTATATATGTATGTGTATATCAGTGTACGATGGCATGCAACAAGCGTACGAACGAACGTCATGTTAACGATAAATTATTTCCATTCTACATTATTCTTTTTTATTTTCATATTACAAATCTTATGATTGATAAATATATTATTTCATAAAAATATATCAGAAGATAATGAAATCATTTGAAAAAATTTGATTACTAATATGATTATATGAGAATGGAAAAATTATAAAGATCTCGTAGATCTCGTAAGGGTGTTTTAATCGAACAATTTTCACGTAATACAAATATTCCATTCAATAATATCTATCCTGTGATATTATATTTTTTTCCAATGAGTAAAAATAAAAAAAGAAACAAATTGTTAGTATTAACTTAAAAAATCTAACCGCGAGGTCTATGAATTTTTAATGAGAACAAAAAAGAAAAAGAAAGAAAGAAGAAATGACCACCACCGTTGAGTACCCGTGACACCGGTTAAATGCAAATGATATATCTTTTTTTATCCTTAAGGAAATTAGAAAGAGAAAAAGAGTACGCAATAGAAAAAGGGGTTGATACTTTTAAAACGGAGGTCAGATAATCCTGACAAGTAACAAGACCGTACGCACGACTATGACTGTTTCATGGCGCCGAACGCACGGACGTCGAGCGTCCCGACGCTACTGACCGCTACCCCCATCCACCCACCCTAAACCCCCCACCTTAACCCTAACTCCTCATTACAACCCTCCCTTCTTTTCTATATTACCTTTACACTTTCAATCGTATTTTACTAATTTACTTTGACTTTACTTCGTTCTTTTCGTTCGTCCTTGTCCGATGATAGGTTCTTCAATTTTTCTTCTTTTATATTTTTTTAATTATGACACTATATTATTTTACATAATTTTTTTTTTTTGTCATTTTTTAGTTGTTATTGTTGTTGTTCTTGTTCTTTTTAATTTACGCGAATGGTTTAGGTAGTATTAGTTTAACGAAAAATGGTATTATACAAAATTTCATAATGATGTTTCAACAGAAAACTGTCCTGACTCACCTTCTACGTTTTATAGTCCTATTTCTAAGAAATTTCGATCTATCGATCGATATTATCGTATTGCGATATAATCTTTATACTGCGGACACAATACGTGATGGCATTTATTTTCCTACGAGGTATTTTCTTTATGTATACAACTGTTCAATCAGTTGTATTATCAATAACAACGTAACAACAATAAATTATATACTATATATATATATAATTTATTTAGTATTTCTCTCGTCCAAAAATTACAATTTTTAATGATGAAATTTAACAGGGAACTTGGACATGAAAGAAGTAGAACTTAGTTTGATTTAGTTGGACGTTTCGTCCCTTTATTGGGACTTCTTCAGCAACTAGAAATTTTATTTTATTATTATTTCT
>NW_014569919.1:20697-26123 GCF_001313835.1 Polistes canadensis
AGCCTCATGTATGTCGTAATATAAGAAATAATAATAAAATAAAATTTCTAGTTGCTGAAGAAGTCCCAATAAAGGGACGAAACGTCCAACTAAATCAAACATAGTTCTACTTCTTTCATGTCCAAGTTCCCTGTTAAATTTCATCATTATATATATAATATTAAATTAAAATTCTTTATGTGTTGTGTGTTCATGCATTATACGTATGCATTTTGAATTTCTTTCCCGCATGTTTTCGTATAATGAAAGATAAAAGGAAAGGTGTGTGCACGATTAGAAATAAATACCTCGATAAAAATACAGAAAATGTTTAAATTATTTAATTATTTGTTTGTTCAAAATAATATTGAAATTTTTGCACAATTAATTATATTTTTTAATCGTCAACCCTACCTACATAAATACATGCAGTGGGGGGGACAAAAGTTTTTAATAAAATCCGTTAATAAAATCACCCTTTTTTTTTTTTTATATTCAAGTAGCAGGAATTCCTCCTACGAGAACTTTTTTTTTTTTTTATTATCGCAGAATGAACGACTCTGTACACGCAACTTAAAAGTGACCTAAAACCTCTCTCTCTCTCTCTCTCTTTCTTTTTTTCTTCCCTAACCATAATTACTGCTACTTTCAAATGTAATTATTCTACGTAAAGTGTCGCGTATAGAATATCGTGCATTGTAAGATACTATATAAAATGTGTGTTGTACAAAAATTTGAGTTCATTACACCTTTGTCCTTTAGATAACATCGATATGTCACCGTTTTTACGATGTCTACGATATAAGGGATAATAAAAACAAAAATAAATTATTGCACAGAGTGTTTCATTAATTAAAGAAATGTCATATTGACGTATACAAAAAAAAAAAAACAATATGTAAATTAGGTGCACAGCAATAAATTCTAATTAATATTTTTATCTACAATACTCGAGATTGACCATACAAATTGGAAGAACATATTGTACAAAGTGGAATTTATATTTGAATTAACGATATAGGAAACATTTAATAACAAATTGATAAACAAATAAAATGAAAATACATCAAAGTAAAATGAATGGACCAAAGTTAAACGTTTCTAATTTAATTTCTAATAACATTTCTTTTTTTATTTCAACTTGTAGATTATATTTTCACATTTGTTTGGTAAAACTTGAGATATAGGTTCCATATAAATAAAAATTACTCACGTATCATGCACAGAAGATCTTTGAATTTTTTTGTATACGCCTACGGTGAATCTGTCCTGATGAAAAAGCTGCGATGGCGATAATGAACGTATTCGTCTTCTGAAAGGACTATTTATAAACACAGGATCATCTGTACGTGTGCTAGATGATGATTGTTCAGTCTCGGTAAATTGTTGATTAATCGGCTCGTTAATTTTCCAATCATTTCTTGACTGAAACGATATCTCGTAAATTTCGGTTAATTATTTCATATTTATTTATATTGATTATTATTTAAAAAATGAATACATTTAAAAACGATAAAACGACACAATTATTACATATCATTATACCTGTCCATACGATTGATGATTAATTATTGTTTCTTCACCTTTTGTATTGGCCAGATCTTGATAATTACGTGTATACGCAGCAGTGTTAGTTGTATTCAATGTTTTAAACGATGCTCCGTTAATTAATTGTCTTTGTCGTTGGAAAATTGTATCAAATCTAAAAATTATAAAAGCCATACGGCGACGAGTGTTTTTCTATCGTTTTTTTATTTTTCTATGAAATATAATTTAGGTAATATTATTATATCGTTTAAAAAAATATGAACGAATGTTGAGAAAACTAACGTTTCGAAATGTGGTAATTTGTTTTGTTGATTAGTATCGAATATTGTATATGGTGATGGTAACGTTGTTTCAATTGGTTTCATTCTCGAATATTTTAAATAGCCGTCAGAACTCTTCGAATATCTTTCCTTGACTATTGCTCGAGGATGATCTTGAGATACGAATTTCGATCTAATGTTTACTTCATTCGATATATTTTGATTACTTTCCACGGTGTAATGTGAATTTATTGTACAGGATAAAGGACGATACGTATTTCTATGGGAATCGAATGTTTGATTCGTTACTTGGCTATCTAACGATGTCATAGGAGATATTCCGGCATCTTGTTGAAAACGTTTGCGTCTTTGATACGTTGTTTCTAATCTGTGTGCATCCAAAAATATTATTTATTAAAAATATATATATATATATATATATAATATACGTATTTATTCATTTATTATTTACAGTAAATAGCAGAAGAAGAAACGTCATTTACAATAAAATTGAGTATAACAACACTTGCTATTTGTCATATATTTAAAAATTACAAATAATCCCCATGCATTGGAAAAATCCAATGTGTGTTATAAATAATTATTTGATATTTCCAAATATTCAATTATTAATTATGCAATCTTTGTTTCTTTTCTTTCCTGACATTTCTTCTTCGACTCTTCGATTCTTTTTATATATATATATAGATATATATATACCCAATATTTTTACTTCTTAATTTTAAAACGTTATTTTTATTCTCCGAATTGTATAGAGTATTTTTTCTTAATTTAGCATTTAACTGATCTAAATTATTTTCGGATAAAGGGTTAGATGATTGATCGTTTAATTTTGTACTCGATGTTCCTCGTGAATAAAGTATCGGAATTTTGGATTCCATTCTGATGTTCGATGTTTCTTGAGACAATGGTCGAACCAAACGATCATCTTGAAAATTGATATTTTCATTATCATTGAGATTGATTTGTGCTGTTACTCGATGATTTAGATTTATACTAATTCCATTTCTATTCAATGTATTTGTATTCTGATTATCTCGACTTGTACGTGAATGACCATCTAAAACATAGTAAATTGCAATAATCGTTAGTCCGTCTTGTTTCATTTTCTATTCATTAAATATTCAATTTAAATCGATTACCATTGTGATTACCAATATCATCAATTCGTTCTTCCAACCCTTGAACATCATTTAAACGCGATAAAGTGTCCTCCTAAAACAATTATTATGAATAATATTCTTTTCAACAAATAATTATCACACACAGGATCGTTTTCTAACCTTTATTATTTTTAATTGATTAATTACATTCGAATTAGACTTCGTCATAATTGAATAATAAAATAACGATGTTGCATTATCGTTAAGAATGATATTCTATTAAAAAAAATGACATATATATATATATATATATATATAAAAGAATAATCTGTAAATTTAATAAAATTTTCTTTCAATACTAATTCGATAGATTTTTATATGATTTGACAGATGACAGATTTTACAAAAATAATGGTTAAATATATCTAACAAAGGGAGAACACAATTTGAGAGAAATTGAAATTGTTTAATCATTTGGTAATTGTTTTAATATATATATTATATTGAATAGAATTTTTTAAATCGTGCCCACCCTTTGTAATAACATCTACACGTACGTATATATATATATAAAGAAATTAGTATGTTAAATGTTACAAATTATATGCAAACTAATGTATATATGTGATAGTTAAAAAATGTCTCTCAAGCTTAATCACGAAGCAACAACTTTTATTTAAATAAAAAAAAAAATCGAATTAAAACGTAAATTAGTTGTATTATAATCCGACGTGTTATTTATAACCTAAGAATTTTTCTCGTTTGACCTTAAAGAACGGAGCTTTCTTAAGAAGCAAATATTAAATAGCGTGATAATGGTTAATCACGAAAATGCAAATGTAATTATTAGTGAATCATAAGTATTTGTCACGAAACCTACCCACGAAGTTAACTTTTTATCTATGTTAGCTTGTACAAAAGTTGAAATTTCTTGATATCAATGCGCATATAAATAATCATTTATATATTACATATATTTATAAATGTATTTATGTATTTATTTTACCTGATTTTGAGGTAATATTTGCCATACTACGGGTTTCTCGTTTGTAGAACGTAAAGCTATACCACGCGCAAACAAATTTTGTCTGTTTGCCCATGGGCTCCCATACTTCTTTGCATTTTTATTTCTAAATAATAATAGATAATCTATATTATAATAGGTTTAATTAAATATAATATTATATATAAAAGAACAATCCATTATGCAGTTTATAACACAATTTGTAATACAATAAATGCACGAGTTTTCGGTTCACCCTAATATTATAATAATCAAATGAAAATGATATAATTACCTCAAAAAATTTCCCCTGTCAGGTTTAGCCGTTGCGATTTGACGTTTGCTACGTCCTGTACCAGGTGAAACCGAACCACTTCCGGCTACGATCCAATCAACGTCAGGTCCTAAATAAAAATGATGCGTGTTAACTTTAAGAAAAAAACAAACATTGATTTAGAAAAATAATTCCGCGAGTTAGAAATTATGTGTCACACAAATATTAATATATATCTTGATGATAAAGGTTCATAGGGAACTTGGACATGAAAAGAAGTAGAACTTAATTTAACTAAGTTGGACTTCTTTTCATGTCCAAGTTCCCTATGAACCTTTATCATCAAGAATTATAATTTTGGACGAGAGACAATACTGAATAAATTAATATATATTACACATTTATTTCTTTTAACAAATTTTCTATCAAAAAAACAACATGCAAACATGCAAAGAATAATAATGATATTATATATATTAGGGTGAATCAAAAAAAAACTTTTATTTTTTTTTTGGATCTGACACACAAAAACTTGTTGCTAGGCACCTTTAGAAAGTACTCACCCAGTATGGGCTCTTAATTTTAATAGGAAGATCCTCCTCATCGCGGTTTTTTATTTTTTTCTCAGTCCAACAGAAAAAAATTCATACCTYCTCATTAATTGATCATACGAAAAAATGTTTTAATCAAATTTTGTAGGAAATTCAATGTTCTACAAAAAAGGTTACTTATGTTTTTTTCGTAAACCTCACTATTTAAAAGATATTGAAGATTTTAGTTTGATTATTTTAAGACAAATTTCATTTTTGTTTATGAATTTTGTTACTGACTGAGTAATAATTATTATCAAATGAGATGCACTGATTCTTGCAGGAAATTTAACGCTCTACAAAAAAAGTTTGGTATGTTTAATTGATTAAAAAAAAAAAAAAAAAAAAAAAAAAAAAGTAATAAAAACGTACGTATCATTCTCTTTTTCCAAAAGTAAAGCTTCTTTACATTCATGAAAAATGTTAAAAAAAGATTAAAAAACTTTAATTGAATTAATATAAACTAAAATTCTCGTAAAAATTTCTAAAATTCATGAATTTAATAGATAAATTTGAAAAAGTTATTAAAAAATGATTGAAATCAGAAAGCATTGGGATTCGTATACGAATATCTTTTAAACGGTTGGAGTAATCAATTAAACATATCAAACCTTTTTTGTAAAGCGTTAAATTTCCTACAAGAATCAG
>NW_014569919.1:26293-30400 GCF_001313835.1 Polistes canadensis
ATTAAGAGCCCATACTGGGTGAGTACTTTCTAAAGGTGCCTAGCAACAAGTTTTTGCGTGTCAGATCCAAAAAAAAAATAAAAGTTTTTTTTTTGATTCACCCTAATATATATAAAATAAAATATAAATGATGTATTTTATATTATAAAATATGTGAAATATTTAAGAAACGATAGTTACGAATGGATTGATCGTACGATTACCGGTAGCAATTTGAACGGTTGGTGAAATTTGTAAACCATAAACGACCAAACCATCGGCAGATACCAAAGGCAATGATTTTCTAGCTAGACGAGATCTTATAGCTGAAAACATAGCCTCGCCATCGTGCCTACTGGCTGATGCTCTTTTCCCTGCTCGTAAAACCTCCTTTAAACGGTAACAATAATTGTTTATTTTTTTTTATTTATAAGAAATATCATTTTAAGATCGATGAATATAATAATAATAATAATAATAATTACTTCGGGTTCGTAAATTTGTGCTAAAACAGCTAAGGCATCTAAAGCAGCTTGTCTTACTCTTCGACGTCTATCACCAACCATAAGAGCAACTTTATGTGCCACAGTTTCGACTTTAAATTCTGTACTGGGAAAAGTGACGAAGGAGAAGATCAACAATTGCAATGCGTTCTCTCTCGTCTATAAGAAAAAAATGAAAAAATAGTTAATTTAGATGGTATTTGGAAAAAAAATCTAATTTATTTTAAGATATTCATTAAATATTATTTACCTTAGCATTTCTAGCCCCGAGACATTGCGGTTGTAAAAATTGTTCTAAAAGATATGCAGGTTTTAATCTGAGCATAGCAATTCGGGCAAGTTGAGCAGCACTAGGTCCACCTTGTCTAGCCAATCCCCAAGCTAATTGAGCTAATCTTCGTTTGAGTGCATCTTCCGTGACACCAGCAACAACGATCTAATAAATGCAATAGGAATGACATTGATTGCTAAGCGATAAGATAAACGAAAATAAAAGAATATAAATTAGGGAATATCAAATCCAGGAAGTTTGTAAAGTATTCTAACATCTCTGTCAATTAAGGGGTTACATGGGTTTGGGACTTTCAACAAAATTTTTTTTTATTTCTACAACTCATCTAGAATATTGTATTGAATTTTGAAGTCGATAGGAGTAGTAGTTTTAAAGATAGAGCCCTGGGAAGTTCCATTTTTTAATGGCTTTTATACCAGCACTCAAATCTTTAAACGCGTTTTTCTCAAAACGCTTTTTCTAAAGTCGGTTGTCAAGATTTCTCGAAAACTATTTAACCGATTTTCATGAAATTTGCTACACGTCTTCGTGATACTATTGACAAGGACTTGGACGAAGGATTTTCGTTTTTTTCATAAAATCGAATTTTAAGAAACTAAAATGTAGTGCAAATTGTACCGAAATTTGAATGTTCTTGTTAAAAACGTTGCCAAAAATCCAAATTTCAATTTTTTTTCTTTTTCCTTCGTCCAGTTTCTAGTTTTAAGTATTCACTAAAAGACCCTATTTTTTTAACAGAAAAACCCCCACCGTTTATGAGTTCTGCTGTCAGCGCGAAAACACTTTTTTTCGGTGGGGTCACCGGAAATAACGACGCAATGGCTGACTTTAAAATATTTTTCAACCAAAAATTCAGAAAATCTTCTTTAAATATGTATCTTAAATACTATAAAAAGTTTGAATAAGAATTCCATTTTTTATATAGAAAAAAAAATTGTTGAAAATATGCCATTTTTTCCCGGTGTAAACCCATGTAACCCCTTAATTTAACTGCCATACCTTCCTTGCTTTCGTTAATATCCTTCTCTTTCTATTTTATTTAAGTTACATTACATTTCTACATATAAATATTATTACATGAACGATAGTTTGATTATATCTAATTAACAGGAATTTTTCATTAGAATAATCTGAACTTTCAATTAATACATTAATTAGGTACATTTAACGTAGATAAAAAAGAAAGAAACGTGGAAGAAAAGATCGAAAGGGAAAGGACAGGAAAACTTAATTAACTGGCGAGTATATGGTGTTTAAGGGATAACATGGGTTTGGGACTTTCAAAAAAATTTTTTTTTTTATTTTTTTTTTTTCAATTCTACAACTCATCTAGAATATTGTATTCAATTTTGAAGTCGATAGGAGTAGTAGTTTTAAAGATTGAGCCCTGGGAAGTTGCACTCCACCACTCAAATCTTTAAACGCGTTTTTTTAAAAACGCTTTTTCTAAAGTTGGTTGTCAAGATTTCTCGAAAACTATTTAACCGATTTTCATGAAATTTGCTACACGTCTTCGTGATACTATTGACAAGGACTTGGACGAAGGATTNCACGTCTTCGTGATACTATTGACAAGGACTTGGACGAAGGATTTTCGTTTTTTTCATAAAATCGAATTTTAAGAAACTAAAATGTAGTGCAAATTCTAGCGAAATTTGAATGTTCTTGCTAAAAACGTTGGCAAAAATACAAATTTCAATTTTTTTTCTTTTTCCTTCGTCCAGTTTCTAGTTTTAAGTATTCACTAAAAGACCCTATTTTTTCAACAGAAAAACCCCCACCGTTTATAAGTTCTGCTGTCAACGCGAAAACACGTTTTTTCGGTGGGGTCACCGGAAATGACGTCACAATGGCGGAGTTTAAAATATTTTTCAACCAAAAATTCAGAAAATCTTCTTCAAATATGTATCTTAAATACTATAAAAAGTTTGAATAAGAATTCCATTTTTTATATAGAAAAAAAAATTGTTGAAAATATGGTATTTTTTCCCGGTGTAAATCCATGTAACCCCTTAAAAATTCAATGTCTATTTAATAGTAATACCTTTGCAACAGCTAAACCAGCAGCTGCTACGCGACAGCTCCTTTCACCGCCAAGCACAGCATGCAAAAGTGATCCTAATCTGGGTTCTATCGCGATTAGTGCTGAAGGAGTTCTTAATGCCGATGCTACTCTTTCGAGACCCCTTACGCGAGCACGCCAATCCTCCTAGAAAATATATTTCAAAATATATTATAGATAACAGATGATATAGTAGAATAATATTATGCATTTAGTAAATGCTATAGGGTTAGCATTGTTATGTTTCTTGTAGGAATCATTTGAAATAGTCGATATTTTGTTATGAGGGTATTATCACATTATTACACGGGCTTATGATGAAGTCTGCTAATGTCAATGTCCTCTTGATAATTCCTAACTATATATCTATATACACCTGTGTGTGTATATTACGTTTAACTCTTAGTTAGATGAAAAGTTAAAAGATAACTCTTAGAAATCCATTAAATGTTAGATACATATCATTGATAATTAATGAACGAATCCAACATTAATATAATTTACATCTATTTGTTCAATCATCATTAGTATTGTTGGTGTAACGATAAAACGCACGAGTAGACGAGTTAAATATTATCGATCGTTGCAGGAACATCGCAAAATGTTGTAGTACCATCTGCATTACCTATTCTAAACTAGTATTAGATTTATTTGTTGCATTCTTAATTATTCGGATAAAATATTACTATCCAGTTGTGTAAAGGTATACTAAGGTATCACGTTTATTACTTACACATATAAAGTTAGAACGTTAAGAACAATCGGTTTGAATTTCATTATAATTTTAATCCGGTAATTTCGAATGGCTCACATCGTGACTCATCTATCAAATCTTTTAGATGAAAATGAGAAAGTCTTTTGAAATTCGTCGAAGTAAATCGCATTGCAATTGCATCTTATTTGCATATACATGTTGGTAGAAATGACGCCTTAGCGAATCGGCTCGACACGCAACACGGTAACGTTATACATACTGCCTAATTATTTTCTTACAACTTAGAAGTACTATCGTTCCCCCTATTTCGATTTCTTATTCTCTAACACTTTCTTAGTAGGGTGGTATATAACGAAAAGGGAATCTTTCATTTTCCTATCCTAGAAATATTCATATCGAAATCTCAGCAACCCTTGAATCCGTATCGCGATTCAACCAACTGTGGGGAGTTGTATTTTTAATGAATAATTTATAAGTTGTAATTCATACAAAAAAATTATTTAAGAAAAAAAAAAAGGGAGGGGGGGGGTAAGGGAGAAATAAAAAAAAAAAAAAA
>NW_014569919.1:31150-52569 GCF_001313835.1 Polistes canadensis
AAATATTTAATATATTATTCCAAAAATTTTACTGTGTATTCTCAAAACATGTATAAATATACCCTCAAAATTTTAAAACGATTGATTCACTAGTTTTTTTTTTTTTTTAATTCCCAAAAATCGCCTTTTTTTTGGCTGTCACACTAGGTGTGCCCCTTAATGTAATTGTAATGTATACATGTGTTTATGTGTAAAACCTTCCTTGATTCGATTGAAACCTCACGTGGACCCATCGTCATTTTGTTCTCATAGAAAATGTAACGGAGCACGTCAGCGATCGATTTCAAAACTGTTATTTCTTTACATACTCTTATTCTACCGACACGTTGACAAGGTTACTCTCGCGTTCATGAAAAGGTCTCTAGTACAATACATCCTTGAACTTACATTGAATGAATATAAAATATATGACCCACAGACTAGTTAGATCAAATGTTCGGTCATAGTTTTTCCGAAAAAGAAAAGTATTTGCATATATACGTGTGTGTGTGTGTGTGCGTGTGTGCATCGTCTCTAATCTGTTATTAAGTGTAATTAAATAAAAAATAAAGAAAAAGAACTAGTGAACACAAGTACGATATTTATTTATTTATTTATTTATTTATTTTACGGGATAAACCCACTAGTACAAAAAAAAAAAAAAGAAAGAAAAAGATACAATAAATGAGATCAGGATAAAATACAAAGTAGAGATTGTAACAAAATAATGATTACAAAAAAAAGAAAAAAGAAAAATAAAATAAAGATTATAAAAAAAAAAAAGAAAAAAAGATTATAAAAAATAAAGAGTATACAAAATAAGATTACAACGTACGTTTGAGAATATTTCTTACAATAGAAATATTGTATGTAATGCGATAAGATAAATTATATATTATATAATACAAATAATCTTGATTAATTATTATTTTTGTTACTTTAGTTATCATTAAATCTCATTAATCCATCCATTCGTCCAATAAAATTCGACTAAAACCGAAGGAACTTAATTAATATTCATCAGGATACTCGAAACCTCGAGACAAGACTTTCTCTTATTCAAATTCAGGAGTGGATTGATCCATTCTTTTATGAGAATATTTTTATTACGAATTTTTATTCGATCCAAAAATTTAATCGTAAAAGTAATATATATAAATATATATAAATTACAATTATTTTTTTATATAATTAAAATTAAATATATGAATTATTTAAAAAAATTTTGTGGGAAATACTCTTTTCAAAGTAATGATATATTATTTATATACACAAGGTGCAAAACAAGATATATACAGCATTGTATTAAGTTATCACGTAATCAGTCAGTCAGTATCGTACCTGGTGACCAAAGTGACAGTTGTTTGTAAAAAAATTCACAACTTCTAAGTCTTCATAATTTCGATTATTATTTCTACAAAATGATTTGAAAAAAAAAAAAAAATGAAGAAGAATAAATCAACGAGATTAGAATTAGATTATTATTTGCATTTAATTAAATAGAAGAGATAAAATCACGCAGGTGTAACTAAACTTGGAGCCATGCATCGATCACAAAAACGTCTTATTAATCAACTAATCAAAATTGTAATTGTGTGCGGTTTGATCTTGATATTATTTAAATTAAACGTCACTATGAAAAATAATGAAACCGAGCCTATATTCATTTTGACAGATTTACTGGTAAGTCGATAAATAATCGGTTAATTTTATTATTTTCTTTTTGTTTCTTTTTTGTGATAATGAAAATCTCGTGAAAACGATATTACAATTTGTACATTTAATCGAATAGAATGAAGCAGAAAAAATAAATAACGAGAGATTATTAATCGTCGATGAAGTATGTAAAGAATACAGATTAGGTATTTACAAAGATTCGAGCAAAGTTTTGTTTAAACATCCACCCGCACCGCAATACAGTGTTTTCTATATCGTTAGGTTTGTACAATAAATAATAAATTATGATATATCTTGTATATGATGAAATATTAACAATATATACATTATTTCAGAGATCATAACATTTCATATTGTCCATTATATAAAGCCAGCAGTACAACTTGGTTATATAATTTATGTTTGTTAATGAATGTATCAGAAGAAGAATTAAACAATGGTAAAGAACAATTATCGACTATTGCGAGAAGGGTCATAGCCGAATTAGAATATCCCGAAGCTGAGGAGGTAAAATATAATCTAAAAAAACAATCCTAAACGTTAACGATTAGAATAATTTATTCCTCAAGAAAAAATAATGTCTGTCTTTGCATTAACAGGCATTGAGAAATACGAACAAATTATTAGTGGTAAGGCATCCATTCGAAAGATTGTTGAGCGCGTATCGTGATAAATTGGAAAATTCTGTGGCTGGTCGTGAACACGGAACTCTACATTTTTATCAGAAATATGGAGCAATGATCGTTAAAAAATATCGTAGTGAGTAGATGATAAAAATCAAATAACTATACTTATCAACGTCAAAGTTAATCGTGACACAATTTTTATAATGCAATTATTATTATTCATTTTGGATAGGTAGACATTTTGTAAAACCACGTGACGATGAAATAATTAAACGAAGGGGTGTTCAACCACCGGCAGGAATCGAACCAACATGGCGAGAATTCGTTGATTACTTGATCAACACGGATTTAGCTAGTTATGCTGACGACCATTGGATTCCATATTATCTATATTGTACACCGTGTTTGATTAAATACGACATCATTGCTAAGGTTCGTTCAAAATGTAATGATTGCATAACAATATTAATTATTAATGCTGTGATTTAAAATATGTCGATTTATTTAGGTTGAAACACTATCGCGAGATCAAATTTATGCATTGAACAAATTAGGATTGAACAAAATGATCAAACCAATTTGGAGACACGGTAGTGGTTATTCGAATGCTTCGAGTATATATTTCAGACAATTGAGTAGAAAAATGGTTGAACAACTTTACGAAAAGTTCAGATTGGATTTTGAACTGTTTGATTATTCTCCTGATAATTATTATAGATATGCCGTAACCTCGGATTAAAAAAAAAAAAAAAGAAGAAGATAAAATAAAGGCAATTATGTAAATAATATCTGGTAAATATTATCGATTAATAATTATGAATTAGATAAAAAGAAAAAAAGAGAGAGAGAGAGAAAAAAACACACAGAATGGGTGAGTGAGAGAAGGAGAAGAAAGAAAAAAATGCAAAGTTTTATGAACGTTCTTACGCGATCCTGTAATTAATCGAGTTTAAATCGCGTTACGCCACGCGACGAACGAAACTTTTGTCGACAAAATCGATTGACCTACTTACTTCCAACAATAATGTATCGGAACGATCTATCCTAAACCCAAAAGGTTTGTAGACTTAACTAGCGATGATACTCTCCAATGATTCCCATGCAATATTCATTATCATATATACCTTATTAATACTATATGACTTAATAGAATACCATATGAGTTGTTTATTTTAAAAGTGGCGTAAGTCCAATCATAATCCATAAAAAAAATATTTTATTGTTTAAATATAATATTAATTATTCTAATTGAAACGATAAATTTTCCCACCCCCTAAATCCCAGAAACATTATTATATTATTTTAATAATCAATATTCTTGTCCAAAAAATATATTAATATATAAGTCTCAAAGTAAAGTAAAAAATTAGAATTTATTGTAATGTTTATATTTATTAACAAGTCATAATAAAAAATGTTTAGTTGCTGATGAAGTCCCCAGTAAGGGACGAAACGTACAACTAATTCAAAATAAATTGTTCATCAGATTTATTAACCGTCTATAATTCCCTTTGAGACTTATATATTATTATATTATGTCATCTGTTATCCATATTTTTAAATTTAATCCAATGTAGATCCTTCAATATTTCAATGAAGAACATAAGTGGACTTACGATACTTTCAGAATAAATGACTCAATGTATGTTTGAAATACGTCATCCAAAATTCTTACCTTGTTATGCAAATCATCCAAAACTTCACGATTAACCAATCCCAATTCTTCCCAACTTGGTTCCTGTGATTTATTCTCGTTCTTGTTGTTGTTGTTGTTGTTGTTGTTACCACCGCCAGAAGTAACGTTTCCATTTCCCTTATCATGACTCGTTTTAATTCTATATCGTATTTCTTCGGATTCATTAGAAGATTTCCGTGAATTCATTTTATTAACCGAATCAACATTCTTTACTGGCAAACATGAATCACGTGTATCACGTGAATCACGTTTGAATGTTTTCGAGCTATGAATCTTTCGTATATTATTAATAGATTCACGTTCGTTTGATTTTAATCCTGACGTAGTTGGTAAGCCAATGTTATCCTTTATCTTTTCATCGATTTTCAAGGATCTCTCGTTGTCACCTTTTTCACGATTCAATTCGTTCGAGATAGCTTTGTTATCAACTTTCGTATCAAACGATGATAATGATCTATTAGTATCTAGAATATTTTCGTTAGACGAATGAATATTGGATTGATTTTTCATCGATGACATTTCAGGGATATTATTATTATTATTATTATTATTATTAAACGATTTATTATCTTTATCTTTGACAGTTTTGATTTTTTGTTTGAATTCTTTCGATTCGTAATTATTTTCTATCACTTTCATGGAGGGAACGCTGAACGATCTGAACAATCTTGTATCATCTTTATCTTTTCTATGATCATTTTCTCGTTGAATATCGTCGGACGATTTATCGTTGTTAAAAAGATTTTCTACGAAAGATCGATTATTAGATTCGTCGATATTTAATTTCGGTGATGCCGATCTATTAGATGTTTCTAGAGATTTTTCATTGCGTTTATCTTTCTTATCGTTTAACTGACGATCGATCGATTCGATAAGAAAAAGTGGACTGTTCGTTCGCGTTAGGATACCTTTTTTCGGGCTTAGGTCAGCATTGTGAGTATAAAATTCTCTTTTAGGACTATTCGAAAGTGATCTTGACATTCTTCTATCGTTGTTACGTCTAGCAAAATGAGGACTGTTGGGTTGAGATATAGATCTACGACGTGGTCGTTCCGATGGCATTTTTGTAGCTGGTGAAACTGGAAGGGGTATCCTAGTTTTTGAAGAAACTACGAGAACCGATTCGGTATCGTCGCTATCGGGTGTCCTTAATTTAACAATTTCACCACCGAAGTGTACACGCCTGGGTGTTTTCCTTTTGTCGTTATGTTCACTCGTTATTTCAGTTTCGTTTCTTACATCCGTACCACTTTCTTCAGCCTCTTCGTCTTCCTCGCTGTTCGTTGATTTTTCTTCTAGAATTGTCATAGTTATAGCAGTCTCTTCGTTGAATTTTATTTCTGTTTCTAATACCACTCGTGCTGGTGGTGCAGATGCAGGTATAATTCCTGCATCAACGATTTCATCTTCTTCCTCAGCAATGCCAGAAGTATCACTATCGCTATCCCAAATTCTATCGCAAGTAGTAGTTGATCCAACATCTTCTTCTTCTAAATTGTTAACTTCTTTCCTTTCCAAAGATACCTTAGTTTGGTTCTTCTTACTCGGTTTAACGTTGTAAACCTTGCAGAGAACTTCCAAGTGTTTTTTCAGTTCACCGTCGTAACCGGAAATAATGTCGTCGAATTCACCGGTACCTATCGTCTCGCGAATTTTCATCAACGATTTGAAAATAGCTTCCTGATAGGTAACCTGAGTCAAACGCGAGGCCAATGAAAAGGTTACGTATTTGATGATATCTTTGCTAGGACGTGTACTATTCGACGATGGGAATAACAATGATGGTGCACTTAATATCACTCCTGTTATCAAATTCGTTTGGAATACGTCCTGAGCATCTCGTCGATTAAAACCATCCCGAAATATCTAAACAATTACGTACGATTTATCAGAATCAACGAGAATCCATTCGGTTCAACTTTACGTCAGTTTAATTAACACATTCGTGACAGGCTTTGTCGTTAGAACAAGGTGTCATTCAACTGCAATACTACATTTAATTACTTTAAATATATAACATATTATTAATAGTAGAAATAATACTACAAATTGAACAAGTTTAACACGTTGATTTAGCAATGAAACAAAATTGATCGACCAAATGAACAATTACAAATGTTAACCGGTCACGAATGTGTTAATCATTAATCCTTTTAATCCTTACATTTTTCACGATCCTTTCTTTATCAAGACAATGTACGAGGTAAACTCTCAATGCGTCCAAAGCACCCTTACGAACGGCCGGTGCTGCATGACCTAAATTATTTAATAATTCTGGTACCACCGGTTGCATTACCTCGTCGACGATTTCTGCGGATAGAGTCGGCATCACGTCCATTAAAACACGAACCGCGTGTTGACGTACTTCCCATTCTGGATCTCGCAATCTTTCTGATATCTCCACAAAGATCAATCGAGTATCGATCTCTGTTGGAAATCTTCTCGTTCGAACCTATTCGAATTATGTTTTCTTATATTTTCAACTATCATCGCGATGTCGTGGTAAAGCAACATAAATAAATTCTTTATTAATTATTTAAGAGAAACAACTTTAAGAACAAACAAACGGATGATGTATCTTGAAAGTACCACGACGAGTTAACTCGTCATCAACCCTTTGAGATATGGAATTATTAGAAAACAAAACGACCCATGTTATATATGAATACTGTACTGAATAAATATTAAGGAATATGATAAATGATAATAAATTGAAACGTGATCTAATTTAATACGAACCACGTGTTCCCAAAGTGGAGTTAGTTGTATTGGTGTACCAGTCGGTGGTGGTAATGGAGTCATCTTCCGACGAGGCTGATGATGCTGACTTCGTTCCTCGTTCACGAAAGAATCGTGAGAAAATAATGTTGTCCTTGTAGGAATAGGTGAGGTTTCCTGGGGCCTTAGGCCCTCCGAGCTTGTAGATCCTGTCATAGATGTCGAACCGATGGAACACACGAAGAACCCGGATACTTACGTTTCGTTTCGTTGAAACCATCTGTCCTTCATCCTATTCTTCTTATTCTTCTTCTTACTCTCTCTCTCTTTTTCTAAAGATCTTTTTAGCAAATTCTTATCCTGTTGAATAAAAATATTATTTACGTAGTAAATAATGTTCGAAAAGTTATGGTAGGATAACGTTTTTAAAAATTGACTATATATAAGATAGTGAAAACTTATGACTGTAATAAAAATGATGTTACATTGACTTATGAACATAACTATCAAGTTGCTGAGGAAGTCTCAATTAGAGACGAAACGTTTCAACGGATAAACATATTGTTCATCTAATTTTAAACCTGTCCAAAAAATAACATCCCTAAGAATTAAACTTAGTAATATTATTTACGAAAGTTTGCTTATCAAAAATGTGGATATGATTTATTTATATTTTTTTCTTATGTTTTTTCTTTATCATAGTCTTTCGATTTTCCAAGAAAGCTTTTAAAGCGATCCAATCTACGAACACCACTACATTTTGCATAATCGAATGACCCGCATTCTAAAATAAAACCCTATTTACCAATGGTATAATTTACTCAACTCTTAACTACGCCATGATGTTTCCTTATTTCGTTATCGTTCATCCTATACCTATACATACTTCTTATTTTCTATATGACACGACCTTTTTTCCATTCACGTGTCAGAAAAATACTAGCAACTACGGAAGAGGGTGACTTACCTTATTACCAACAATATGAACACGTTTATCGAGCGATTTTTACGATATATACGCGTGTGTATGTGTATTTATTCATATTTGTAACACAGATATAAGAAGGGATAGAGTTGATTAGAATATGTTCTTCAACCCTCTTGTTACAGGCTCGCGTTATAACCAATTTATATTTAAAAGCAACAGGGGGATGTTCGGATAGGATCGGTACTTTATTAGTTATTATAAACTTATCAGCGTCCTCTCTCCCTTTCACCCTTTTTCACTCTACTTTCACCCTCTTTTTCAAGCGGTACTTTTAAAAAGAACAAAAAAAAATAGAAAAAAGCGACCAAGCAACCTACCGAACGGGGAAAAACTTGTGCCAAGTTTATCGTCAAATCTCACGACACGAACTTGGTGGTATAAAAGTAGTACACACGAAATGCACTATTGCATAACCAAAAGAAATTCTCCCTATATAATATCAGAGAGATCGTTTGTAACCGAACTTATATATATATATATATACATTTTCTCGAAACGTTTCCCCTTGAAAATGAATAGAAAATTACAAAGAAAAAAAATATACAAACGTAAGGTTTAACTATTGTATAAAAAAAAGTTTTCAATAAGTGAATATATATTTATTAGCTCGAGATGAAATAATCGAACGTTTAGCGATATAAGATTATTCCCATTTTGTATTAATTATTATTGTTTAAGCTAATATTTGTCTGTCAACCCTTATTTTTGTATTGTATGAACCTACCGTATATATTAGTATTCTCATTTCTTTCCTCTTGTAATTGTTTCACCAATTATGTGTCATAGTGTTCGTTAAAAAAAGAAAAAGGAAAGAAAATTTTGAAGTATAAAACGTTTAAAAAAAAAAAGGAAAAAAAGAAAGTAAGAAGTTAATATTTATAATGGTGAAGACACGCGTATATTGAGGAAGCGGAAGTGGAAACTAGAAACGGTATCCTCACTTGACCACGACCGGCATGTGACTATTGCCCCTGTTCCTCGCGAGCATGGTGGTTCAAAAGTAATATCGACCATTTCATCCCCACTTTAGTAAAACTGTTTCCAACTCTTGAACTCTTACTCGACGATAGAAGAACGAACAAGCTTCGATCACCTTTCGTTCATTTTTTACTTTTCTTTTGCATACAATAATGTACAAAATGCATACAATATCTATCATTATTTTATTTCTTATTAACATTATTCATTTCATCCCCAATTTATTAATAAGAATTTATCTTTGATTTTGTGCAGTAAGACAAAATAAAAATCTATAAGTTTATGCATTTATTTATTTATTTCATTTTTTTTTTCTTTTTGTATGCATTCCAAGCTGTAGCTTCTCGAAGGTCAGATAACAGTACCTCCTCTTTATACATCCATTATCGATGTTCAATATTTATCTCCCCTTTAGCGTGACTCGCGATTGATCATTTCATTATTAAAACCCAGTCACGAGATTTTCTCTTTAACAATTCTTCCCCTCGTTATTTCAAGTAGCATACGTTCAACGTATTAAACTATGAAATTATTTAACAATTGACAATTGTTCTCTATTTAATTATTATTGCCGATCGCGAAGCTTATTTTTATTTTTTTTTTTTTTTATAGGTATTATATCGATAAAAAACTATTTATATTAAAAAAGAAAAAGTAACATCTATTTATTAATACGTAATAAAATTAATAATAATAATAATATGTATGAGGAGATAAATATATATAAAATGATTAATACACCATTTTTTTAAATGAATATATATTATTATTTTTAATAAAATTATAATAATCTTTGTTTGTGACTTGTTCGCATTTTGCATTTCCAGTTTGATAACAATATGTTTCTATTCTACATATGTAATCTATTATTATATAGAATGTATCAGGACTTCTCAAAATATAGGTCGCAACCCCATAAGGAGGTCGTATTACGAAATTCAGAAATCGTAGAAATTTGAACATAACTAAAAAATTAGTATGAATATTTGGTTTTCTCTTTAATGCATGGTAAAATTATATTCGTATGTATAACAAAGAATTGTTTTCGAATAAATTTTCTTTGCGATTTATTATTCAGCAAACGTTTGAATTCGTATTCTTAGTTTATATATCTCTATACCAATAAAGAGGATCGCAAAGTGGAAAAATTGGAGAAATCCTGACATATGCTATATAAGTCAACTTTGGGATTTAAGTAATTCATTAATTAATTACTAAAAATAATTAATTAAATAATAATTTGTACGACATATGTTTTCACACGCTTGTACATATAATGTCTATACTAATAATTATATATATTTTTTACTTTCTAATAAGTAATATAAATAACTATTATAAATTTTATAAATACATTAATATCACACACATATACTTAGTTAATCTTTGATTATTGATCGATTAAATAAAAATACTTTGTTGAAATAAAATAAACTTAGTGCTCAGTTTCATACTGATTCGAAATTAATACTTCTATATATTCTAATAACTTTATTTTTGACTATATTGCTGTAAGAATTTATTCATAATTACTATTATATTTTAACAATCTATTGTACGATTCTTTAAACCATCAATTGTTTAGATTCTATTCCTGTTGGTTTTTCATTATTAACCGGATTTTGGGAATACAAAATTACAGAGTAGCTAACCATGGCAATAGATACTACTGTATTTATAAAAATAGGTATATCGAATATAATCCAACATAAAATTGCTGTAAATACTAATTCTAATGCACTAGCAAATGTCTTTAATATAGAATTTAAGTTTTTTAAGAAAAAACTTGTTATAATACCAATGGCTGTATTGTTTAGCATTATTATTATTACCTTGGGTTGCATCAAGATGCTAGATCCAACATTATTGAATATACCAGTAACATTGGTTCGAAATGTTATTAATAATAAAAATACTATAACGTTGCATAAAATACTATCAACGTACATGAAGACATTTTGTACAAAAATATTAATATTCGCTCCTTTCTTGAGTAAATATTCATTATAAACTCCAGCTAAGCATGAACAAAATGTCTGTAAGATAAAATAATTAATTTTGTATATAATAACCAAGACGTTTTACCAAACAGATATATAAGTATTATATTAAATAGGACTAACCTGAATAAAGATGAGATATATATTTTTATTTAGTACAAATTTAGCACTAACATTCGCATCCATACTAATATTTACATGTTTTATCATGCAACCAAGAGTCAGCAATAATAAAGACAGCCATTGCTTTACAGATAATTTCTTTTTAAATATAAGCTGAAGAAACAAAAAAGAATATTATAAAATCACATTAATATAAATAAAAATAAATTAATAAATATTTACCTGAAATATAATTCCTGTCATAACAACACGGAATTGCAATAGAACATAGTAAGTTGTTGGATCGAATGCAGCCAAATTGATAAATGCCAGATTATTATACAGGCAATATAAAAATGAAGGTATTAAGTATAGTAGAAGCACTAAAAATATAGAATAACAATTATTTAAACTGTTCTCTATAGATATGTTATATAGATAGAGAAAATATTCTAATGTTATCTGACTAAATTTAATCTATTTATGATTAATTACATACCCTTTTTATGCGTTCCAATCTCTTGAAAAAGAGATAATATTTTATTACTGAAAACACATAGACAAATGTTTTTAAATATTATATATATGTATATACATATAAAAAGGCAAGTAAAATGAAAAAGATTTGCTTTTGAATGCACTTACTCTTTCCAATATAAAATAGCTGATACAATTAATTTTAAAACCTCTGTTAACAATACCACTGTTACAATGTTATATTCGTATTGACCATTTTTTTGAGACCATGTTACAATAATTCCTGTAATATATATATATGTATATATCCATATAAACAATATAAGAAACAATTTGACTTAATTGGTCAACAAGTGCATCTAAATAATCACTTTATGAATCTATAATTCTACAAAATAATATAATTATATATTAGAAACAAGTATTTCGATAAATACTTTTTCAAAAGATTTATCATATAAACAACAAATGCAGTGATGCAAAATAATAACTTAACCTCAAATTTACCTTGATTAATAAAAAGAGCCATATAAGAAAGAAAAATAACAGGACTCCATCTTCCTGGAAACAATTCTCCCCAATTTATAGATCCCATTTTTATAATGATTATTATATTTTAAAACATTATTTTAAATATGAAATATTAGAATCATGGTAAAAATATATATTATACAAACTGACGTGAGAAAGCCGCTTAAATGTCCGTTCGCTATCTAGTTATTTTATCTTCTCTTTCATATCAGTATTAAAATAAAAAAAAATAATCTTTTTACAATTATACTTATCAGTCAGACTTTCATTTTTAAAGGTGTATTTTGTTATATCTACTTTCTTTTTTAGGAGATAGCATATCCCCTGATAAATTACGATATCAAAAAAGATTCTGTTTTTTTTTTTCTCTAAGAAAAGAACAGGTGAATAGAGTTTTTTTTTAATAAAGAGATTTTTGTAAGTTGGTTGCTGACTTATAATTATTTATTGTACATCATCTATAATACATATATTCTTATTTACATTTCCGAAAAGATATAATGAAATTTTTTTATATAATGCTTCGTCTAATTATATTAAATATTATTTCTACGAATAAGTAATATTATTTATATCATTTTGTTTAATTACTTATTGTTAGATATATATCAAGACGTTCTTCTTTGGAAGCTCTAATGCGAACTTTATTTTCTTTTTTATTTCTTTCTACTTATTGTACAAATATAACAGCATAATATAAATTTAATTCCATTAGTTATTACACTTTGTAGCCATAAATTATGCAAATCAATACAAGCCAATTTGTTTAAAACAGTCTTTCTCTAATAAGTGTGATCAGTGTATAATAAATAAATAAACAAATAAATCTATTAATGTGTAAGAGACTGTAGAGAAAGAGAGAGAGAGAGTTAACAGTAATTACTAATTCAATTATAAAAGTAATAAATGTATTGTTTTTTATTTATGAGAGCATAGAAAATTATGAATTAGAAATATTTTTATCAAGATACTCTTAATTAGACTTTAAGACAAATTTTTCCATACTTTGAAATAGATTTATGTATATTTATTTATATATGTATATTGAAGAAATAATGATTAATTTTCCTAATAGCAATTATTTTATTAAATATCTCATATTTATCGTAAAAATGGAGTTGTATACGAATAAAGGCAATACAAAGTCAGTACTACTTTCTTTGAATTTCTTTCAGAAGATTCATCTAGATCTTGTATGATTCATATAATGTTGGAATATTGCATAAATGTATATACTAGCTTGTGTCAAATAATCAAATGGACATTTTTATGTGATATTCAAAGACAAATAATGTAATATTTTTTGTTTAAATTTTAAAATTAAAAGACATTTCAATGAATTTATTTTTTGTATATAAAAACTTAGTTTTCACAAATCACTAAACAGTACAATACATGTATAATTGCGTTACATCATATTATATAAAATGAAAATATCTTTTAAATTAATTATTAGTTTAACTCTGGTAACAACATCATTCATTTAAATTAATATCTTAAGTACTTTAAATAATGTGAACTATTAACAAAAAATTAAACAATATTTCATATATTTATATTAATACCATGATAATCATATTGTGTTTAAAAATTTCAAAATTTAATTCATTTGCTATTCGATTATATATTGTTTTTCGAGTTTTTTTTCATATATTAAGCCCTCAGTCTTGCATGTACATTATGCATTAAGAACTTGTTAAAATCTATTAATAGAATCATAGTTTCTATCACAGCCAGTTTATAAAATTTGTGAAGAAATGAAATGGAATATGTTTTTCCTATATGGTATATGTTAAATATAAATATAAAATGTATATGTATCAACATTATTGAATGCAAGATGTGTTTATATGAAAGCTATTACATGTTATAGTCAAATATAGAATATATAATACTATTTCATATATTATATATTATATGAATGTATTTTCTTTTCCTTATATTTCATTTATAATGATTTATTAGAAAAAAATTTAAGTTCTCTGTGTGCATAATGTACAACATGACAAATTTTTGACTAGACTCGGGCAATCAGCTCACAACACAAGTTTTAAGTTACCCTATAATAAAATAAAAATCTATAATTTTATATATGAAATATGAATTGATTCAAAGAGATGTAATTTAATTATTATTAATTATAATAAATGTTATCGTGGTCTACCGATTTTGTAATACCTTATGAATTTCATTTTGTTAACTATCAAAATAAATATATATTGTATTAAAAGCAGAGATAAACGTTTATAATATTTTATATTTATGTGTATAAGATAAATTAAAAACTTTCAATATATTATTCATAAATGAATTCCTTCTGCAATTAAAATCATATACTATAATTCAATTATTGTACTCATTTAGAACTTACGTTATTTTCGTTATTTTCGTTATTTTCGTTATTTTCGTTATTTTCGTTAGATGGTTCCAATTGTTTTAAAATTTGTTCTGTGATTAATTTAGTTGCTTCGCTTGCATTAGGTATAAGAAATTTATCCATATCGGTGATCACTGTATGATTACATTGTGTAGTACCATATTTGAAAGTAATTAGGTCTGAATGTCGTTTTCTGGATGTTATTTTAACAATACTAGTTAAAAGACGTTTAACAATTACGTGTGCTGCACCTCTACGTTCTTGTATCTCACGGAGTACAATAAGATGGGTATCAGTAATTAACAATAAGCTATAACAGGAAAATTTAGAATAAATATATATATATATATATATATGTCTCTATACATATTTCAACATATAATAAAAGAATCATTTGAAATTAAAAATTTGATTTACCTATTACAAAGGTCTCCATTAACTTTAACTTCTTGACACTTGAAGGAATGTAATAATTTAGGATCTTTCATCCATTGCTGAATAGATACAACCTCGATAGGTTCTTCACTTTCATTATTAGTCATTGTCATATCTAAAAAAAAACTTGCATGTGTTTTCAATAAGTATATATATATCTATATAAATAATTTAAGTACTGATTATTAACTCACCCAATTCTTGATCATCATCTATACTAAAAACGGGTGGTGTTTTTCTTGATCGTCTAATGTATTCTAAATCTTTATTACCCCTCATATCCATATTGCTATTAACACTCGCAGAAGGATTAACTATATAATCAAAAAGTTTTCCTTTTACTTTTTGACTCTTTAATCTCATTACCATACCAATCTTCCCAAACAGATCAATATTATTGTTCTTTGTTTTATTTGGACTTGCTTCATTAGAATTAGTCTCCGACATGTTGGCATTACATACCAAACAATGTTGCGAATTATGATCGACCAAACTAGAAACCACTTCGTCTCCAAAATACTCGTGTATTGCTAAAGAATTGTAACATAATCTATTTATAATTTTGATTTTATTTCATTAATCCCTTGCACTATTTAACATATAGAGTAACATGTTATATCTAGTGCTATATTTAATGCTTTTTATGCTTGACCCATAAAATTCGTCACTAGTTTCTCATGTTTGTATCATAAGGTTTATCATGAGTATCACACGTTATTATAGTGCATGAGATTTATTTAATAAAAAGTATGTATCAAATATATTTGATCATACCTTGGTACCCTGAAGTAACCATGCTCACATATTGAGTGTGTTTTTGCAAAAAAGAAGCCACTACCATATGAGTATATCGATCTTCCTCTTGTCTGCCACTACCTAAAAAGACAAGATGTTCTCCTCCTGCGTCCGAACCAACAGCTACTGCATGACGCTGTGCTTGTAATAATCCTTGTACTGCAGTAGCAAATGCAGATGGTTCTTGTAACATCTAAAACAATGAACATTACATTAATAGTATTTATTAATATATAAAAATTGTATAATATTTATAGTATTTATAATAGAAATAAAATAACAATAAACATACCAAATTACAGTCCAAATGAAATGCGGTTGGCAAATGTCCTGCATTATATTGTTCTGCAGGTCGACAATCAACTAAAAAAAATCTAACTGATTCAACAGAATTGTTAGACATGGACGGAGTTTCAATAGCATTTTCTACTAATTCTTGCGCAGATACTGGTAAACATAAAGCATGCGATATCAATTTATTTTCATAATTATCACCAAACATAACAGGATACAAGTCGTTTTTAAAAGATGATGGAGTTTTCATTGCATAATATTGTGCTAATGAACAAAAATCTGTTACATCTTCGGCTTCCAAAGCACATGGCATCATTGATATGGCATCTATTATACTTTGTTTACCTTCATCTTTCATGCTTAATATTTGCTCTCTGTACAAATATAGAAATGAAAGTTTGATTTAATATGTGCAATATTTAAATAATAATATTACAATTAAGTAAAAAATTAATTGTTTTCTAACCTTGCATTTATTACCATTATAAGAGAAAGAAACAACATAAAAAAAGGATCAGCTTGCATAAAATATAAATCCCACATTGTACATACAGCTGGTAATGAACATACACCAGCAAATAAAGTATTCACCCACCCTTTCGTATATTGATCAGGTGATACCCTTTTTGTATCCAAAAAGGAACACAATTCTGGCTCATGATATAACAGCAAAAGTCTTAATACAGAACTATATATTTCACCTCTGAAAAATACAAATAACGTTATATTTATTGAAGAAATCAAATCCACTTAATAATAAATTTTTACCTTGGAATATATAATTTTTTTATTGCCTCAAATAAATTATATGTTGAAGAGCGTGGTAATTTTAAAGCTACTAATGGACCAAGTAATTCTAACCAACCATTTCCTCTTTCATATTGCACTCCTTTAGTTTTACAATAATATGTTATAATTGATTCCAAGTCGGAAACAACAAACACTTTATCTTCATCGTCATTTCCAAGTTTTGCTATATTTTAATGAAAAATATTACAATATAATACATGAAAATATACAAAAAAAAAACTCATCGAATTGATAATTATTTCATTAAAATTAATCAAAGATTAATATTTTGTAATAATCAAAATAAAAAGCAAACTTACCAACAAATTCTACACAATCATCTCGTATAATATTTTGTTCCGGCAAGTCAAATACCTCATTAAAATGGCTTAGTTGATTACCTCGATCAGCAACATCTAAACATGCTTGCCAAACATCTGGTCTTAGATCTTCAGGTACTGCCTGACCTTTACATATTGCATATATGTCAGACGCAGATGGTGCTTCGTCATCAAGCAATGCTGCTTCTAATTCCAGTATCCTAAATTATTAATTAATTTTAATTAAGCATATTCATTATTCAAACAGATATTTCTAATATCTCAGATAATTGTTATTATATTTGAAACTCATTATTAATAATAATTATTCATGTTACCATAAATGTGTGTTAATCAAAATGCATATAGGTATATATAACAGAGACAAATAAATAAGAGATAAAGAAGCTTAACATTGACTGATAATATTCACATAATTATTGAATGTAGAAGTATAATGAAATAAGTTGTTTTTTGTTTTATTTTAAAAGATTTACCAATAGTAATATAGAATTTGAATTGTTTATTAATTTCACACAAACAATATGTAAATTTATATATTAAAAATACTTATTTAGAGATGGAAGCATATTTAAGATAAATTGATACTATATGCGTATATTTAACAAATCTTAACGGGATTATTTAAATATAGTAAACAAAGTGTGACGTAAAATTATGTTAAGTATAAATAATCGTTATAAAAACTACTGATATTAAAAAATAATATTTTCTTATAAAGACATACCACGTCTTGCCTTCTTCTAGTATTGCCATTTTGACAAGTGCCACTATTTAAACGAGATACAATATTAGTTTTAAAAAACAACGTCTTCTAATTATATTTGCTTGCATATACTGTATAACTTCGATTAGTAAGCATCGTTCAAAAAATTTGATAATTTTTGTGATGATTCTCTAACTTCATAACCTCTTCAAAATTTAACAACCTTCTGGCATGAAAGTTGATAAAACATCGTTCCTGTTGACAGATCATCTTTACTTGAAAATATAGCACATGCGCTTAAAAAGAGCGCGAAGTTTTTAAATGCAATAACATCGTTCAAATTTATATCCTGAAAAATGAATAATGATTAAAATTAATATAATAAATAATAATAAACATAATAATAATATATTATCTAAGAAAAAAAAAAAAAACTAATTATCATTAGAACTATCAATCATTATGTTTCATTACAAAATTATTATATGTATATACACATACATCTTAGGATAATAAAAATAAAAAATAGATAAAAGAATTGTAAATTCAAAACTTTATATATATATGAAACAATAAAATTATCTTATATAACTTTGGAACAAATAAGAAAATATAAGTAATACAAGAGTACAAGGATAATATGTAATCTATGACAATAGATAATAGCGACAACTTCTCGATATGGTGAGATAAAGAACTAAACAGTGCATAAATCATAACGTTGGAAATCGTATACCCAAGGAGGTGAAGTAGTTCACAGTAGAGACGATTGTGATTAATTATAGGGTGAAACGTAGTTGTAAAGGCGATGTAAGTTCTTCTGTATTAAAACTAATTAAAAAATTCAAACTGGAATGAACTAGAATAGAAGATTTCTCTTTTCATCTTTTATACGAATACAATTATTCCGCATGACCACAAAACTCTGGTTATTCAAACGCTCTCCAGCAGCGTATCGGTGTGGGCATCGGTAAAAGAGAAAAAGAAAAAGAGAAAGGAAGAAGGGTTAATAAAGAAGAAATAAAAAAAGAAGAATTATATTTTGGAAAATAATTAAATTATTCTTGATAATAAAGTATGTCAGCAGCAAATAGTGTGGGTAGTGTAACCAGCAGTGCCTTACCAAAATGGCAACTCGCTTTAGCGGTAGGAGCTCCGGTAGCTTTAGGACTTGGTTACATGTATTATAAAAATAATAAAAAGCCATGCTCGAAACCAGAACGTGGTAAATCTAAATATGGCTTGCGAGAAAATGGTACTAATAATAAGAACGATAAGCAAATTTCGATCGATGGAGATTGCAACTCAAAACCCGAGAACACATCACAAATTGAGGTTAGAAATGTAATTACAAATTTCATTGATCGTGTGTATTCTAATAAAACATATGATATACTTATCTATAGTTCAAAGAAACATGTGTCATAGTTCAATAGTGCATGACAGATTAATTCATGACACGCTAGAGCATGAACTCATAACTTTTAATTTAATTAATATCAATCAATTTCGAATATACTTATTCATTTACTTATACTAAAAGTTCATTTTTTTTAGACTCCCTTAGAAAAGGCAAAAAAATTTAAGGACGAAGGCAATGTTCACTTTAAAATAGGAAAATATGACGAAGCTATAAACTTATATAATAATGCCATTGATGCTTGTCCAAAAGATAATAAAGAAGAATTGGCTATATATTATCAAAACAGAGCTGCAGCTTACGAACATTTGGTACAAATTGTTTTTCTAATTGTATAGGTGATCACTATTATAACTGATATTAGATATATATATATATTTATATATAATCATTAAATATTATGTTACAGAAAAAATATAGTGCAGTAAAAGCAGATTGTACGAAAGCATTAGAATTAAATCCAAAATATGTTAAAGCATTTTTGCGTAGAGCGCGAGCTTTAGAATATAGCAATGATTTAGAACATGCCTTAGAAGATGTTACTACTGCGTGTTTCTTGCAACGATGTACCAATCCATCTGCCTTAACAATAGCAGATAGAGTTCTAAAACAACTTGGTAAGTTTTTTCCATTGGAATCTCATTTTAAAAACTTTCTAGCCAAAGCTGAACTTCATTTTTATAGGTAAGCAACGTGCTCAAGAACATTGGGCAAATAAAAAGTTAATAATGCCGAGCAAGCATTTTATCAAAAAATACATCAATTCGTTTAATAATGGTCAAGTTTTTCTTATAAATAAAATCTTGTGCCGTGATAATCTCTCTACGTAAGTATTTGACAATTATTTTAATTTATATATCTTTCAATAATTATATTCTTAATAACAATAATCGTAACACTATGTAAATTTATAATGTTTGTATTTTTCTTTAATACTCTGCAGAGGCTTTAAGAAAATTGTAAAAGCATTAGATGATCAAGATTATGATAACATAATATCACTTTGTACAAATGAAATTAATAACAAACAGTCAGAAGAAGTCTTACCATGGGAAATGGAAACGTTACTTCTAAGAGCAACATTTTATTTACTCTTAGGGAATCATGAAGCAGCATTAGAAGATTTTGAAACAATTATAAATTCACCTAATGCATCTACAGAAATAAAAGTTAATACTTTAATTCAAAGAGCAAGCTTATATATGCAACTTGAAAATCCAGACAAAGGCTTCATTGATTTTGATTTAGCTATTAATCTTGATCCAAATTGTAGTGATATCTATCATCATAGAGGACAGGTAATATAATACGTAATATGTGTTTTAGATTATATAAATGATATATTTTAATACGAATTACATTTTGGTATTACATTTAATTACATTTGGTATTATATGAATATTAGGTAGATTTGCTTATGGACAAAATGGATGAAGCAAAAGAAGATTATCAAAAAGCTGTTGATTTAAATCCTGATTTTGGATTAACAAATATACAAAAATGTTATACGGATTATCGTTATGCCATGAACAAGAGGAATGTACAAATGGTAGAAGTTTGCTTAGAAAATTTTAAAAAAATAATTGACAAATTCCCTGACTGTCCTGAATGCTATACATTGTACGCTGAGGTATATTAAAATATTCTATGTTTATTTTATATTACAGTAGATTACCGTATACCATTGTACATTATTATTATTATGTAACATTTTAAATTCGTATGTATATATACCATTATATAATATAGGTGTTGTCAGAAACAATGGATTATGCTTCAGCAGATAAATATTTTGCTAAAGCAATTGAAAAAGATCCAAATAATGCCACTACATATGTGCATAGAGGATTAATGCACTTACAATGGAATAATGACATTAATAAAGCTATCGAATACATAAACGAAGCATTGAAACTTGATGACAAGTGCAAATTTGGATATGAAACTTTAGGAACGATAGAAGTACAAAGGTACATCAAATTTTTAATATGAATGATATACTTCTTAACATATTCTATATATGTATTTACATCATTGAATTGTTTATTATGAAAGTGATGCAAGTAAATTTTTTTTATACATAGACTTACACCATTTTCATAATAAGCGATCCAATTGATGATTTTGACTTTTATAATAATACTTATATCATATTTTATAGAGGAAATTTAAAAGAAGCTATAGAACTGTTTGATAAAGCTATAGCACTAGGTCGCACATCAATGGAACTCACACATATTTTCAGTTTAAGGGATGGAGCAAAAGCGCAGATTATCATAAGAGACAGATTAGGATTAGATCCAGATCTTAAAAATTTTCTAAATATGCCATAAAATCTTTTACGTTTCTATGTCACGAAAATTGAAATAGGTATAATGTATAAAATAAAATTTGAAAATGTATTAATTCTTTGCTCGAGCAACTGCAAAAAAAATACGTTCCTGTATGAAGCTATAGAGTATAAATTTACATATATATATTTATATATAA
>NW_014569919.1:53459-77669 GCF_001313835.1 Polistes canadensis
AACTTATATAAGCTTATAATAAAATTATGTCATTTATTTCTTTATCTCTTCAATTACCTCTTACTAAGGAACTTATGTGAATGTTATTTTAGGATATATACATATTTCACATTCTTACTTAGAAATTGTATTTCTAAGCATTTTAAAGTATATGCCTTTCATATGTATTTATTTATAATTTGCTTAGTAATCTATATTATATCATTTAATGTAAAAATCACAGTAGTAGACATATTACTACAAATCCTTTATATACAAAGAAGAATGTAACACCTACTACACAGATTATCGTCTATATTTATCGTTTCTTCTGTACTTCAGATATCATAAAATATTGAAGCAAATGGGTAACGTATAACAAATGCTAAACAGCTACAACAAACCTAAAAGATTCATATATTAAGTGTACATAATTGCATATAAAGAAAAAGCAAAAATCTATATATATAGTTGATATAACATTTCGTTAGAAACAATACCTGTAATAACATTAAAATTAATGTTAGCTTAGGTTCCCTTGTTGGTCCAATATTAATTAATAAAAAATTGATTAGAGTTAAGTTATTACATGTCACGGTGTCTTCGTCACTCTTTTGCCATTGGACAATTTTTGCGGTTCTAAAGACCCACATTAAAAATTTACCTATTTTAAAAAAATAATTTATCTCATGATCTAGATATAAAAGGCATATATACAGAAACAAATCTATCGATGCAACATACCTAAAGGATTCAGATCAGAATATTTGAATACTGTGACACTGGTTTCCAATTTATCTGTATCTTTGTTATACCTGCAGAAAGATATAAAATTGATTTTTTTTTCCTTTTCTTTCCCTTTTTTACAATCCTAATTCAGCATGTTATTATTTGTAAACAAAAAGAAAAAAAAAGAAACTTACTTTGGAAGTCTGTGTCTAGGGCATGGTACAAAATGAAACAGTTGTGGTACACTATATACAAAATTAATGATTTGTGGGATAAAAAATAATAAAGTAGTTTTACTGAAATGTCCAATAATACCAACAACTGCAAATGTCATTCCAGACAGATAGCAAAATGTATCTCCTACAAATACTTTTGATGGGTACCTTAAATGCAATAAGAATATTTTAATATTACATATTATAGTTTTATATATACATATAAATAAGAAATATGGTAATAATTAAATGAAGAAAAACTATGAGATTCTAGTCAAAGTAGGAGACTAATATAAGATGATATAGTTTGTACATTCTACATTCTACATTTTATGATCGACGATCTAATGGCAAAAGCAAGCAAGACGCGTGCGCCTTACGAATAGTCACGATCACGCTTGCCGAGAAATTTGGCGAATGAACGATGAGGCACGAGTATAGTCGCCCATTCGGGCGTGGTTTGGATACGACATTTAAGACGATTTCAGGTAAGTCTCTGAGTGAAGAGACTCAGACTAAAAGAAGCAATCATCGGAGTAATACCAAGGTTATTCTGGGAACATAAAAAAATATGCTTTACTATCGAACGAAGAACGATCTACCTATCTGCGGAATACTGAAAATCGAATAGAACAACACACGTTTAGTCAGCGAGGACGCTACTGTCTTCTAGTCATAAGGAGCCATTCAAAATTAAATGGCACGTCGGAGAACAGTGACGTCACGACTAGAACGTCACGTCGCGGGGGCATTGGATCCTCGTCACGTTGCATTGTGAGTTTATATCAAATTATGCATTATCTTTTATCGTAATATATTATATCGTCATAGTGTTTCTATTATATTTCTTAAATCGATTACTTGGATCATCAATTAATTATCCCTTATATATATATATATGTATATATGTATATATATATATATATTTAAAAAATGTATATTAATATGTGTAGTATATATAAATGTTTTTATAAACGTAGACATTCTATTTTCAGATTATATTGATTATTTGAATATTTAGAAGAAATGTTTTGCTTCAAGAAAGATACGGATAGAAAAACGTAAAATGAAAAACTGAACTTATTTTTAAGTGGAGAATAGTGCCATGCAGACCCGCCTAGATGGGAAGCTGGCGTTACTTTATACGTTGTTGGTTTTACAAGTTCTTATTGTTATGGTTTATGTTGTAACAACTCCACCATCTGAAATAGTTGTTGCCAGTACGCGTAGCTCTGTCAGTTTTGTTAACTTTGAAGAAACTCAGGTATAAAAAAAAAAAATTTATATTATTTTATAAAGACACATTTTTTGACTATTAAACAAATATTTTATAAACTATGACATTTATTATCTAATTGTAGGGTCATCATACAGAACGAACAATACACAAAAGACTTCCAAAATATCAGACAATCAGCGGTGAGACATACCTAAATGATATCAGAACTTTTAAATTATTTCGAATATACAATCATACTACATGCTGGAAGCATGGAGTCGATGATCGTAAAATGGGGATTAATGAAATCTCTGAAAAATGTATTTGTAATCAAGGTTGGCATGGGACAGACTGTGGACAACCTGAAGTGGTGTGGAGAGCAATCATGGCATCTAAGCAAAATATTAAATTGAAACATCGTAAAATAGCTAGACGCATAATTCATACTTTTTACTTGAACGAATATAATTCGGCAATTGCAGAAGTTATTGTAGAAGAACTATACGATGTAGTTGACCTTTTTGTAATTTGTGATTTTAATGGTGCAGAAGATAATTTTCATCATAAGTTATCTAAAGGATTGTTGCAGCGGGAACAAAAAAAGATTTTATATATTAATGCAGCAACAAAATCTCGCAAACCATCGAGAGTACTATCTAAGTACATATGGGAGAAAGTAAAGACTGCCGTGCAGAATTTAAGAGATGATGATATTTATGTAATGACTGAGCCAGAGCAAATATTAAATTCTAGAGCACTGATGTTCCTTAAAGTATACGATGGATGGCCTCAGCCCATAGGCTTCAGGTTAAGATGGTTGATCTATGGGTTTTATTGGCAACATCCGCTTAAAACAACAATAACTCTTAACGCATGTACTATCGGATTAATGCATGAAGCTTATAAGTCAAATTCTATAATTCTGCAACAACAATTATTGGAAGAAACGAGCGAAAGAGATGTTCTTGGATTAGTAATTGGAGATTTAAATCATTACGGAGGATGGTATTGTTATCTATGTCAAGCTCCAGCCAATATTATAATAAACCTTCGTAATACAAACAAATCTAACAAAATGCCAAAAATTGAGAAAAGGATCGATGTTCCTTTTATAGAAGATCTTATAGGAAGTGGATTATGGATAGATGGTAAAACTAATCTCCTAAGGGTCTCAAAATCTCATGATCTGTATTTTGCTCCTGAAACTGTACTCAATAACACATGGAAATATGACTGGCTGATAGAAAATTTTTACGCTAAGTTAGACTACTATTGAGACACTGGTCATACTCTGACTGTGATATTACTTCATACTCATTACTCAGCATATATTGTATAATATTATATACTGAATTTATATACTAAAATACTATGTTGATTAAAATATGAATGTTAAATGATTTATACATATATAACTTATAAAGAAATGAATGGCCTATATAATTCTATTTTTAATTTAAAAATCTCCTTTTTGCCTTATATAGACACTATAAATATTCATTTAAATATTTCTTTATCATTTATAATATCTTATGTTAGACTTACCAATTATATTTAAATAGCGCAAGAGAAGTGGCTATGTATGGAAATATAAAGTACAATGAAAATCTATGAGCTTTCCACAAGTCTCCTGATAGCTCTAAAATATTGAATATTACTATACTGATAGCAATTATCAAACTCTGTCCCACTTCCAAACCATTTATACCAGCCAATATGTTAATAGCATTTGTACAAAATACTGCTAACATTCCCATATAAACGTAATAGAATATCCATAAATCTACTGAATATCCAAGCCAAAATCTTAAAGGTTTTGGCACTATAATCAATGTCGAATTAAAGTTTACGTAATAGACCATTAAAAGTGGCAAAGTGGCAATAGTAGGTAATAATAATTTGTGTCGCCAACGAAGATCCAAAACATCATCGGCAAAACCCAAAAGCAGCATACAACAAATAGAAAGTAGAGCTGCCAAAAATTCAACAAACTGTAATGTAAGTTTATAAGTTATTAACTTCATTCCAATACTAAAATTTAGAAATTTTCTCTACAACATATAGAGGATGTTTCTAAATATGTGGGCATAATTTCAGAGATAGTTTTATTCATTTTAGTCTACTAAAACTATCCCTGAAGTGATGTACATATATCTTAAAACACTGTATATATTTATTATTTCTTTCTATGCCAGTTAATATTTATTGAAAATTATATAAGTATGTAAATTTACCTCGTTATGTGGAAAATGTTCATTTTTGAAAATATAATCTGTGAACGGTACAGGTATAAATAAGAACATTATTATAAGAAATATACATCCTGTAACAACTCCTAATGCTTCCGGACTGTAAGAATGAAGTTAATGAAGGTAATATCAACTAAGAAATGTTCATTTGTTTTATAAATATTATTTATAACTTACACTTTCAGATTGTTCCTCTTATTCATATCAATTCCATAGAGGTTAGCTTTAATGAAGAGATCTTTTAATCTGGGAATTAAATTAATGGTAAAAAAATATGCACCGATTGACATAATAACATTGATAGATAACGGAAGAATTAATTGCCACATTTCACTTTCAGAATTCATTAGACACTAATTAAAAGGAAATAAACTTTGTATATGTAGAAAAATAAATGAAAATAAAATATCGCGTATCTCCGTTGACACATGTACGAAGTTACGTGAAATAAAAATTGATAAACAACCTAGGATATCAAATATATAAATGTATGTTGAAATAATATACTTTTATCAATTAATTGACATGATTTTATTGTAAACAAATCGTTTCACCATTGTATAACAAGACCGTCATAATCACATGTACATAACTGGAACTTGTTCATTAAATGAACGTGAAAAGAAAAGCGTGTTCAAATATGAATACAGAATGAATAGAAAATGTATACACATAAATATAATTTCACTCGGGAAGACGAATAATAACTAAAGATAAATTATATATAAAATATGTACACACATCGATAAAAATAATTATTTACGCTTAAAGTTGGTCTTGAGTTAGAATTTTCCCGCTTCTTGAAAATTTGAATTAAAAAAATAAATGTTAGAAATAATACGTTGATACGTTGTTGATTTTATTACTTGTGTCTTGTGAAGATTAGGACAGAAGAATTGTTTTCTTATTATTTTTTTTTGTTTTAAACTATATTTTTAAAACAATGGAATATAAATTAAAGTCATATTTCAAATCAAGAAGCCTTTCTTACTCAACTATAGTTCAATTCGTCATTCATAGCTCGATAGTATTCGAGAGTGTTCAATTTTACGAAGTTAATATCAAAAGTAAATATTTTATTTGATAAGTGTTAATTTGAGGTTGGAAATTGTATTAAAACATTGATAGTAATTATAAAATTACTCATTATAAAAATTCATTTTAACAAAGAATCGATTTATTACATTGATTTCATAATCTAACCTTGACAGGTATTTAAATAATTTATTTACCAAAGAAGAAAATAAAATATATCATAGAAATAGAAAAGAGAAAAGTTGAGAGAGACAAAACGTTATAACAAGAAACAAATAATAAAGAAGACAAATAAAAAGAAACATTTAAAAATACTCGATTTTCAATGGATAGTGAAAAACAGAAAGATGAAATTACTGCTTTAGAAAGCATCTACAATAAGGAAGAATTTTCTTATTCCAATGATGATAAACTTTTTCAGTGTAATTTCAAGATATTTATAACTCTTCCAGAAGAATATTATTTTACGTATAAAGATACTAGACATTCAGAAAAATCAATAGAGACAGTACAAATATCACATTTACCACCATTGTCATTGTATGTTACTTTACCAGAAGATTATCCTTCCACTTCACCGCCAATGTTTTCGTTGTCTACAGTTTGGTTATGCCATGCACCACTTGCTAAATTGTGCAAGAAGTTAGATAGTTTATGGGAAGAAAATAAAGGCCTGGAAATATTGTTTGTATGGGTTGGATTTTTACAGCATGAAACCTTACAATTTTTAAATATAAAACAATCTATTAGCATGGACTCTGTTTATACGTCTTATAAAATAACTTTGGAAAAAGCGCAGAATTCTGAAAGACACGTAGAAGAATCAAGTTTACCAAAGCACGTAGAAGAGAACGAAGCAAAAGAAACTGTTGCTAAAGATATGAATAACAGTAGTAGAAGTAGTTGTAGTGATAAAAGTAATAAAAGTAGTAAAAAGGAATTTCAGAGGCAACGTTATAAAGGGATAGAAAATAGAAAAATAGATAAGAGAGCTTTTTCTGATTGTCCCTTTGGAAAGAATCCAATTCAAGTTTTAATAGATTATAACGAGAAACGTAATCATATTGAATTCAACAGAAGTTTGTATACTTGTAAAATTTGTTTTACAGATAAGTTAGGAGAACATTGTTTTAAATTTTTACCCTGTTCTCATATATTTTGTAAAACTTGCATCAGTGGTTATGTAGAAGTCAAAATTAAAGATGGGGATGTAAAAAATATTTCTTGTCCCGAACAAAAATGTACTTCTGAAGCAACACCTGGACAAGTATGTGTTTTATATATATATGTAAATAAAACTGTGACACTCTGCATATAAAAAAAAATATATATAATAGTTATACGCTTGATTTTATATATAAACTCTCTCTATTAACAATTATATTTCTTTATTTAGATTAAAGATTTGGTTAGTCCAGAAATGTTTGCTAAATATGATTCTATATTATTAAGTGTTACGTTAGATACTATGACAGACATAGTTTACTGTCCAAGACGTCATTGTCAATATCCAGTCAGTCGTGATCTTAATGAAGGAATGGCAAACTGTCCTGTATGTCAATATGCATTCTGTGTCTATTGTAAAATGGTTTATCATGGTATAGAACCATGTAAAGTGGCTTCAAGTAAGTATATACGTAATTATATAATAATTACTAAAATATCATTATAGCAAATATATATATAATTGCTTATTATTATGTGAATTATTATATAAATTATTATATAAAATAATAAAAATATTATTTAACAGCTGAAAAGCAACAATTAGTTAACGATTATCAAGCTGCTTCAGACAATGAAAAACTTCTAATGGAAAAGAGATATGGTAAAAAACAACTTCAAATATTAGTTGAAAATACTATGTCAGAGAATTGGATCAAAGTAAATAGTCAAAATTGTCCTCATTGTTGTGCTGCTATTGAGGTCCGTATTTATATTATGATTATATATTTGTATATGAATGATTTTTCTTTAATATTATATTACATAATAATTATATTTTAGAAATCCGACGGTTGTAATAAAATGACTTGTTATAAATGCCACACATACTTCTGTTGGTTATGTGGATTAAAATTAAATCCACAAGAACCATATTTGCACTACCGTAATCCGGATTCTCCGTGCTTTAATATGTTATATCATGGCTTAATGGTAAATGATGACGAAGACGATTATGATTTTCTGTTTCCTGAAATATTAGATGACAATATTCAAGGTTTTTCTGATGATGAAGATTACGAAGATGATGGTTTAATCATTGATTATTAGTTTTTTTTTAATAATATCATTACAAACAATTTTAATTTATTATTATTTTTGAAATCATAAAATACATGTACTTTATTTTTCTTCTTTCATCATATTATTTCTTTCTAAAAAGGTCATTATTATTTTGTTTCATGGGAATAAAATATGAGAAATTAAGAAAATTCTTTTGTTGAAGCTTTACAATGTATTTTATAAAATTAAATATTTCAAATGTACGAAAACTACTTAAATTGGTTTGTTAATTTATAAATATAACTGTACAGTTATTGATTTTGCACGAGATACAAATTTTTATCGAAAATTAAAATTTGTTTTTCAAAACTAAATGTAGTAAATCTTTAAATCTGACCCTTGTAGAGGTAATAGTAGATTCGTTCGTTGCTGACCCTCTGGTGGGAAAGGTATAATTGTTACCGATCAATGCCTTAGTTTGAAAATTAAGTAAGTGCGGATTTTTTCGATTAAAATAACTGCACTCACTTAAGCAAAAAAAAGTTGGCATAAAACCGCAACAGCAGAAAGAAAGAAATTTATTACATATATCTATAATTTAAAGCGCAGAGAAGTGTTTTAATAGTTCGATAATGTAAAAAACTCATTGTAATTTTCAAGACGATGTCTTATCACGATTGTACATTTATTAATACTAATAAATATATATTTTTTTTTAAATATTAGCAATATTTTATTTACACATACCTAAAATAGAATATAATTAATTTAACTATGATTGATGAATTTTAAAAATTTAAATGTTTGATGAATTCTATAGACTCCTAAGAATAATGTAATAGGAGACAATTTAAAAACAACAAAATTATAACAAAGATCATTATTTAAATTTTCGCCTGAATAAAATATCTTATATAGGTCACWAAAGAGAAATATTAATTTTTTAATTTGTAAAGAGTGAAAAAATATTATTATTTATATTCTCTACGCATTTTTTTTTATAGATTGATAGAACTAATATTATAGAAGAGTATAAATAATATTGAATAGCTTGGAAAAATATAAATAAATGTATMTATCAATATATTTATTATATCTATATATACTGTGAAAGGCATTTAAATGCCACTCTCCAATCAAAATTTTGACGTTTTTCTAAAATCCAATGGGAATCCAGATGTTCCGGAGGCTGAAATTGTTTTCCTCCTTCCACAAAATTGAAAGATTTGTAACAGGAGCGCATGACGATAAAAGAGGTATTCGAAGTACAGAGTTTGACGCTGACAACAAGAGCGCTGATTGGTTGATAATAGCCAATCAGCTTTTAGTAGACGCCCAGCATCATAGTCATTAGTTAGTTATTAAAAAATTAATTTAATATACTTCCAGACATAAATTATAAACAATTAAGCATTCAAAATACTCTGCAGACTTAAAAAAATAATATAATTTCTTAAAAATATACAAAAAAGCTTCAGAAAAGACTTTTTTATAGATGATCGTAATGATGTATTAAACTGGATTTTAGTCACTCATTCAAAAATTAATTTAATATACTTCCAGACATAAATTATAAACAATTAAGCATTCAAAATACTCCGCAGACTTAAAAAAATAATATGATTTCTCAAAAATATACAAAAAAGCTTCAGAAAATACTTTTTTTTATAGATGATCGTAATGAACTATCAACCAAGATGTTAGTCACTCATTAAAAAATTAATTTTTTATACTTTTAGAAATCAATAGTAAAACTTTTAAGAACTTGGAATACTCTACAGACTCCAAAAAATAGTATGATATCATAAAAGTATATAAAATATGTTTTAGAAATAACAATTTTCTTAAAAAACATCGTGGTAATATTATACCTTAACCTGGACCTTGGGCACTCATTAACGCTCGATTTATTTAATTTTCAAGCACAAATTATATACTTTTATATATTTGGCGTATTGTTTAGACTCTAAGAAATATTCTAAATTCATAAAAGATAATAAGAACTATCTATTTGAAGAGAAATAAATGAATTAAAGAAATAAACTTTTGCTTACAATCGCAAAATAAATTAATAAAGCCATGGCGCCGGTGGCGTGATTCATACTTAGTTCCGCTTAATTCCGCTAGGGTAAGAAAAAACTGTCAATGTACGTACAATACAAATATAGGCTATGCGCAGTTTAATGTATTTAGTTTACAAATTTTAAGTGATGTAATAATCAAGTGAATAATATTGTTTATTAATTTCAATGTTTTTTATTTTCTCTCTATAGTGATTACCAATTCAGGATGAAAATAGTTACATGTGATAGCTTGCTTTGCGATTCTGTTATGTCTTAACCTTACAATGACAATATTCTACATTAAATTTAAAATACCAATGAATTCCAAACATTTTTTTTATTCAGTTACTATAACAAACAATAGTAAGTAAATTACCAATATTCATTTCAGTTAAAATAGTTTACCCAGTGAAATATATATATATTATATTCATATTTAACTCATATCATGTGTGTGGGCCTCTGCTTCGTTTTTTAAGTTTGTTTAATTTCATATATAAACTATTTATATAGTTTTACAGAAGTATGCAGCTCTACATTTTAAATTCTAACCAAAGACCATTACACACCAAAGAAGAAGACCCCGTTACACCCCATGAGACAAATGGATATACATTTCATTTTCTTAAGGCTAACGCTATAAAAATTTGTGTCAACTAAGTTCTCCTCTGTAAGGACTTTAAGTGAAAAATTATGCGAAAAAGTACAAATGCAATGACAAGATATAATCAAAACCAGAACCCTTTTAAAAATATAGACAACAATCTTATATAAGTCAAAAACCAATATTATATTTATTACTCTCATAAAAAATATTTATTCAAAGCATTAAAGAACTTATTCTTTTTGTGATAGATGTTCAATCATTTTTCTGGAAAAGAGAGCACATTATTTTCAACAACGATAAAAAGAATCCGACATTACCATATAGTAGTATTTTATCAAAAGAATTGAAAATGGAATGCATCCTAGTTTTTACAAATTTAAAAGACATATAAGAAATACATTATAATAAGAATTCTTTTCTTGTACAAAATGTATTGCTAAGCCTTGTATCAGGTAACGAATGACATTATTGTTAATCGACTTACTAGAAAATATCGAAGACTTCTATCAACTTCTTTCTTTTTCATAGATATGCTGTGTGAATCAATATGCAAATAGAATGCAGCAACAGTGAAAAGGATCTGGTAAAAGGCAAACATTATTATCTTGTTTTAGGAAGAAACCAATATTGTAATACAATGTTAAAAAATATTTATTTAATGCATTAAATAACTTATTCTTTTTGCATAGGTGTTCAATTAATTTACTAAAAGAGAGAGAGTATGATTTTTCACTACGATATGCAGAATCCAACAACACTGTAATCATGAAAGATTTTAGAAGACGCTAAGTAAAGTGTTCTTTTCTCACATTGGAAAGAAACTATGTCCTATAGTATTCTATCGAAAGAATTAAAGAAGGAATGCATCCTAGTTATCAGAAATTTAAATAACAAATAGCAAATACATCTCATTAGGATATTCTTAATATATAAAAAGTGTACTGCCAAGCTTTGTACTGAGTAATTAAGAAGACTTTTAAGAATCAACTGGCAACAAGTAATGCAAAGAATACTATTCTTTAGAAATACGAGATATTGTTAAAGCAGAAATGCCATTAATAAGAAATATTGAAAGAATGGTCTTACTTTCACAAAAATAAAGAAGAAGAAAATAATCTTAACTGGAAATCAAATTCTACTGATCACCAAAGTTTTTCAAATGCTTTCTATGATTAAACTGTACTTGTGCCATATATAATTTTTAATAAGGATCATTTTATATAATTTAAAAGGTACGGCAATAGAAAAGAAATACTATAACATTTCTAGTATCTTTTCTAATATACATTAAAGAGAATAAACTGTAGGTTTTACAATTTTACTTGAGATAGTGAAACGAACTAATAATTTCATTTCCTTTGTAGGGTTTTTTGTGTAATTTCGTAATAGAAAAAGAGATTAAAAGACTAATCTAGAAGCACAAGATCTGAGTAGAAAAGAAGAAAACTGTATTATCATGAAGAAACATATCACATTATTTTACATTGGGTAGCATTATATAATAATATAAAATGTATTTGTTGTTTCATTCAACGGATTGCTATATGAATTTTCTTAAAAATAATATGTTTGTATACTTAATACTCCGAGTCTGAGTTTGTAAGTAAAGAATGAAAATTATTATTTATTAAATATATCTTTAATTTAAAGCGCATAGAAGTGTTTTAATATCTCGATAATATAACAAACACATTGTAATATTTAGGACGATGTCCTACCACGATTGTACATTTATTAATACTAATAAATATATATATTTTTTTTAATATTTGCATTAGCATATTTTATTTACACATACCTAAAATAGAATATAATTAATTTAACTATCATTGATGAATTTAAAACATTTAAATGTTTGATGAATTCTGTAGACTCCTAAGAATAATGTAATAGAAGACAATTTGAAAACAACAAAGTTATAACAAAGATCATTATTTAAATTTTCGCCTGAATAAAGTATCTTATATAGGTCACTAAAGAGAAATATTAATCTTTTAATTTGTAGAGAGTGAAAAAATATTATTATTTATATTCTCTAAGTTTTTTTTATAGATTGATAGAACTAATATTATAGAAGACTATAAAAAATATTGAATAGCTTAGAAAAATATAAATAAATGTATCTATCAATATATTTATTATATCTATGTATACTGTGAAAGGTATTTAAATACCACTCTCCAATCGAAATTTTGACGTTTTTCTAAAATCCAATGGGAATCCAGATGTTGCGATGGCTTGAATTGTTTTCCTCCGTCCACAAAATTAAAAGATTCGTAACAGGAGCGCATAACGATAAAAGAGGTAACAGGAGGTAAATTGACTTTCCGACCGAGATGTTCCGATGGTAAGGTAAGACCCAGACTTATCGACTGTACAGATCGGATGGTAACTTACCATGCGAGTTATCGATAGTCGGTAGGTTACTATTAAATTAACGCGGTCGGTAAGAAACCCCTACTCCTGATACCTTCTATACCGTCATGCGCTCCTGTTACAAATCTTTCAATTTTGTGGAAGGAGGAAAACAATTCTAGTCACCGCAACATCTCGATTCCCATTGGATTTTAGAAAAACGTCAAAATTTTGATTGGAGAGTGGCATTTAAATACCTTTCACAGTATATATAGATATAATAAATATACTGATAGATACATTTATTTATATTTTTCCAAGCTAATCAATATTATTTATACTCTTCTAGAATATTAATTCTATGAATCTATAAAAAACGATCGAGATAATAAATAATTATAAAACAATTAATTATAAAGTCATTAGTTTTGGTATATGAAATGGATAGAAGGAACCAAGGAAAGGAATAAAAAAATGTGGTATTAAGTAGGAAGGTATAAGAAACTAATTACAATTATAATATTTATGGAAAGAGGTTTTTGGCTGGATTTTATTTAAAATGGAATGTTTAGCATATAAAATATGTTACTCGAGTAGCTTACTTGCTCACTTTATGAATGAAATAATCATCTTTATAGTCATTCTTATTTAAGTGAAATGGTAATGTTTAAGTATATACAATACATTTTTAAGATAAATTATTATTTAATCATTAAGAGAGGAATCTTTACGTAAAACATACGAACTTTTTTTATATACGTCTGATAATTTAAAAAGTGTGTGTGTCAGCTTTGACGCACCACTGGATTTTTCAATTATTAATAACTATCTGCTTAAATAATTAATTAATATATGAAGTGAGCAGTTATATGGGTTTTGATTGATCAATTAGTATGCAATTAAGAGCACTTATTCATTTGTTTCTGCTGTTGCGGTTCTATGCCAACTTTTTGTTGCACGCATTCAGGGGTAGGTAACAAACGAATCTACTATTATCTACAGGGGTGGGAAACGAACAAATCTTTTGATGTGTTCCTTTGATACGACAAAACAGTGATTGGGATGTACCTGTATAAAGAAAAATCAACTTACCACAAAATTCCCATACGTATTCGCTTTGGCATAATACCAAAATAAAAAATTAAATTTGTATTGTATAAATGTCAGATAAATAATAATAACCAATTTAAATTGGATGTATATGTGTGTGTATAACTATAATTTAATATAATTTCTATATTTATATTTGTGTGTATGTTGTTGGTATGAAGAGTCTCGGAAACTACCCTACAGACGGTGAAACACATTTTGATTTTTTGTTCAGATTTATATCGACAGTATCAGAAGATAGCAGCACTTGTCCTTTAGTAATTTTATTTGAGATAAACAAATTGTCATCCTTTAATGGAACATTGCTGATTGCGAATTGTGATTACCTATACGTGAAAATAATAAATTATTTCAAGCATATAACAATAATTAAGTCGAATAATTAATAAGACGATAAAATCTTAATCGATAGACCACAACAGTAAGCATCTTCATGGTGTTATCTAAAATACAACATTATCCCTAATTCTTTCGAAACAAAGATACTTTTCTTTGTGGAATCATATAAAATATTTTTAATCGAAAAAGATTAAAGAGATAAAACGAGAAATATATATATAAATATATATATATATAATCTGGTATCAGATAAAAAGAATAGATTATTTTTGTCGTTGAAGAGGTCCTTCTTCTATTTAACGCAAGACTCGTGATAAAATAGCGTGACGTATATAGACCAGAGAGGAGGACGGTCGAATTACGTCGCATGGATAATCCGGGTGAAACGCTTACCTCTCTCTTCGGGCAAAAGTGCGAGGGGTCTACGACATAGAACTACAGAGAGAAGGAGAAAGAGAGGGAAAATAGAAAGAGTGGGATAAAGACAGACAGAGAGAGAGAGAGAGAGAGGGTGGAAGAGTGGGGGAACGCTTAATTGGCCCCGGGTAATTATTTTATTAAGTGAGAAGATGGCGGATGGAATGCTAAGAGAGAAAGAGGAGTACGTTGCCGGTGCGGTCTGCCGGTATGGAAGAGAGGGCGTGTTGCTGCTGCTACGAGGTGGAAGGGGATCCACAGAGAAAGAGAGAGAGAGAGAGAAATAGAACGAGAGGGTAGGTTTAGTAGTGGGGAAGTAGGTGACGGTGTGGAGAGCGTTTAAATACCTACGTACCCACAGAGAGACGATGGGAATACCGCGGCATCGAGTTTTCCGTGTACGTGAACGCATTTGCAACGTATCACGCAGGGTGTTCACGTTTCTCTATCTCTCTCTCTCTGTATATCACGCTAGCACATGGAACACACCTATAGAGATTATTGTCGAGAGTGTATTGTCTCGTTGGTGGCAGGTATAGGCGCGCGAGTGAACGAAGGGAAAGGACGATGGAAAATTGTTCCATGGTTAAAGAAAGACAGGGAGTAATGGGGAGGGATAGAGAGAGAGAGAGAGAGAGAGATAGATAGGTAGGTAGATAAAGAGAGAGGGAGATAGGTATAGTTACGATGGAGATAAATAGATGGACGAAGAGATAGAAGAGGGAGGAGGAGGAGGAGGAGGAGGCAGCTTTCTCTCGGTCGCGAAGGAGGAACATCTATTACCCGGTACATAGGCCAACGTGGCGGGGATATCGTCGAGGGTGGAGGGGTGCGGGCAAGAGTAGTCGAGCGGCAAATTGTCCGCCATCTTACCCACCTTATACCTTACCTCACACCCTCGCCCCGTAACCACCCTTACTCCGGATCCTACCACTTCCACGCTTTTCTTGTCTCTCTCCAACTGAACTCCCTCCCTTCAACCCCAAACCATCGCGAGCTCCTTTCTCGCACAGCTCTTTCTCCGACGCGCCTTCGCCTCGAAAGCTTTAGATTACCTACCCCTTATAAGCGCTCGTGTTGCCCATTTATTACCGCGACGACTCTTCCTAGACTACTCTCTCTCTACCGACGCCGACGTTTTTTTCATTCCTATCTCTTTCTTATAACGTCAAGAAGAGTCTTTATTTTCTTATAACACGTCGAGTATCTTCTCTTAAACGTATGCATCTCTCTATCTCTCTCTCTCTCTCTCTCTTTCTTTTTATTCTATGTAGGCATGCATACGTACGTATGCAAATACGTTTGCATCTATAGTACCTGTATGTATGTATGTATGTATGCATATATATATGAAGGTATATATATCCTCCACTTCTCTATTCGTCTCTTTCTCTATGTGGTACAACGATGAACGTAGCTCACTCTCGTGAGGAGCTCGAATAACACGATTAGTCGAGTTTACAGAGAATTACGCGTACCTCCGCAACGAGGAGTCACCGATTCGCTATGCCAGCGAAATCGGAATCCGGTTAATACCGAACAAACCGTACCTACCTACTATCTCTACCTCTGACGTTTTCATTAAACGACCAAATCCATTCTTTCTCGTACTCCTTTTCTCTTCTTTCCTTTTTTTCTTTTCTTTTCTTTCTACTTTTACTTTTATACCTTTTTTTTCTTTCTTTCTTTCTGTGATCTTCTCGCTAGCGATCGTATTAACGATCGAATTTTTCCTCGTCGTAATTCGTACGAATACATTTTGTCAAGTTGTTTCAATACAATGAAACATCAACGCGACGTATTAATCGAAAGTGTTAGAAAGGTGTATGGCTTCCCCCCCCCCTTCCCCATTGACGAGAAAAAAATCATCAGCGAGGAATGAAAGAAGAAATAACGGCGGAAAGAGCAAAGACAATGTGAAAGAAAAATAAAAAAAAAAAAAAAAAAAAGAAAAGAAAAGGCAGGAAGGAAAATGGGAAGGGCGAGAGCGAGCCGTGGTCGAGAACTCGGTCGATGAAACGTTTCCGCAGGGAATGCGGGAGGGAAAAAAACAAGAAGAGCGAGAAAAAGAGAACAGGAGATAAAAATTGGAGAAAAGAAAAAAGGAATGCTAGAACGGACGCGAGAAAGGGTCGGCTTCGGGGGCGGGTGGTGGGGGGGCTAAGGGTGGTTGTGGGAGTCGAAAGAAGGTGTGGGTGGTCCACTACGATAGAAAAAGATAGGACGGAGGAAGGATAAGGATAGGGGGAGGGTGGTAAAAAGTGCGAAACGGAGATGGCATTCTGCGTTGTAAAGTTTTGCGAGAGGCCGCAAAAGCGAGATCGCGCGCGCGCACGTTCCTGAGAAACAGAGAGAGAGAGAAAGAGAGAGAGAGAGAGAGAATTGGTTGACGGGTGGTTGCTTCGGCTCTGTTCTCGTTCGTTTCCTCTCAATTCGTCGACGAGAGCAAGGACGGGAAAGCGAAGAAGGAATAGTAGGATGAGGAGTAGAATCAAGTCGAGAATATCGAGAGTAAGAGAAAGAGAGGAGGTTAAGGGTGGTGGTGGAGATTCGCATGGGAGAGAGAGAGAGAGAGAGAGGGAGGACGGTATTAGCGGGGGAGAGTTGCCACGAAGAGATGAGGAGTCAGGAGGATACGGCCGAAGGAGGGTGCAAATAATAACAATAATCATATTTCCCGGCAACATGGCCGCTGAAAGAGGGTGGGCGCGCAGCCTGGTCCGTTGTAGGAGGGAAACGAGGCTGCTAAAGCGAGAGGGTGAGAGAGAGAAAGAGAGAGAGAAGGAGGCTGGCTGGCGGTCTGGCTGCCATAGAGAGGAGAGAGGGATGGAAGAAGGAAGAGGAGGTGAAAGAGGAGGAGAACCAGCCAGGGTTATCATAATATTACAAACCACCGCCGCAGGGCCGTATCTATACAAACGCTCGTAGTAGTATTACCCCGTTTTCACCCGGTCTACCTCGTAGTCAGAGAGGGAGAGAGAGAGGGAGGGAGAGAGAGAGAGAGAGGGAGAACTAACGATAGCTAAGTCCCCGCACGCGATTCGCGCGAATTGCCGCATTCGGCAATTGTCGCGTTGTACGCTGCTGCTGCTTCTCTACCCTACCCCTACCCCTACCCTCCTTTTTCCTCCTTGCTCCACCTCCTCCTCCTCTCCTTCTTCCTCGTCCTCCCTGGATACGATCCCGTGGAAAATGTATACCCACGACATAACATGGCTTTAGTTTCCACGCCCAGCTACCACCAGCTAGTAACGACGACGCTCTCGTTCTCCTTTTCTTTTCTTCTCGCTTGCACCCCTTTATATTTTAACCCCCTGTTCTTCTTTTATACTCACTCTGTCTTTCTTTTCTTCTTCCTTTCCTTTCCTTTCCTTCTTTCTATTCTTTCTTTCTTTCTTTCTTTTTCTATTTATCATTCGATTCAGCTGTTCGCTCGAAAAATGCAATCGCAAGATTCTTTTCTCTCTCTCTCTCTCTCTCTCTCTCTCTCTCGTTTTATTCCTTTCTTTCTATCTCTTTTTCATCTTTCTCCATTTGTACTGTTTCTCTTCTCGCGTTTTCCCAGCCCACCCCCACCAACCCTCTTTCATTCTCATCATCTGTATAAACGAATATCGGATAAAAAAAATAATTACTTACATATATACACAGGTTTCGTAATAAACACGTACGCCCTTTTGCATATCAGCACGAGTATAATACGATGATACGCATGTAGGACGCATAAAAATGTAACATAACTTTCTCATCCCTTCCTATTTTGAACGTAAATATCGAAACGATGGTACTAGACGGTTGCCGAGAGAGAGATACGCTCGCGAAAACGATTGTTCTCGATCACAAGGACAGCATTTTTATTCGCGTCGCGGGATACCATCTCCGGTTGAACATTTTTCCATGCGGATTTTTCGACGATTGCTTCGAACGCTTTTCACCTTCCTACGTGTACCTTTTTCTCATCCTACTCTCCTTTCTATATTTCGTTCGTCGTTCTTGTTATTGTGGTTCGACATCGTCGAGGTTATTCGTTTTCAACCCTTAGAATCCGTGAGCCGAGCCCACCCCGATTGTTTCGAGAATTCGCATTTTGTTTCATCATTTTGTTTTTTTTTTTTTTTGCCGATTTTTATTTCGCTCCCTTTTTTTTTTTTTTTTTTCTCTTTCCTGTGGGTTCCTCTTTTTAGCAATTCTCCACCGCTGCGAATTAAAATACGCTTGTAAAAACAAAGAGCGTTACATCGTCGACAAGTTTTTGCACTATCGTTTTTCATCGAACTTTTTTCCATTCGTTATAAACTTATACTATATACCAATACGTGTAAATCTATATATATATATCTATTTATTTACATGCACAAGATGAAAATTTTTTGATGCGCACACACCCTTCCACACCCCTCCACACGCTCCCCATATATACTACGTATAGGTCTTTTAAAATAATCAAACTTTTGCTATTGCATAGAAAACTATTGAAAATAATCGAATATTATGTATAATTTAGTTCGCAAAATAATGCCTCATTAAATTCTATATCCACAATGTAATTAACTAACGATCGTTAATCATATTCGTGTTATGTATATTGAGAAGAAAATGTTGAATATAAATCTGATAAATAATATAATTACTTGGAGATGGGAGAGAGACTTTTAGAAGAAAGTAAAAAAGAACAGACACAAATAATCTAAATCACATCTACAACGGAATTTTGAAATTTTAACCATAATAAATAATAGAGGACACCTTACACTGATGATATCTAGGCTAACAAACACTAGCCTAGATTGAAACAGTTTTGTTGAGGTTTTTGAATAATAACGATCAAATTAACGAAGTTTAGATGTGTTGTGTTTGGAATATTATAAAGAAAAATGTATGTCGAATTAAATAAAAAAGATGCTGAGCTTTAAAGATTAAGGTAATATGTAAAAAATTATATTGTATAAACCGCATGTATCGTAATAAGAAATTTATAAGAAAATCAAATTTCCAGTTGCTGAAGGAGTCCCAATAAAGGGACGAAACGTCCAACTCAATTAAATTAAGTTCTACTTCTTTTCATGTCCAAGTTCCCTATGAACCTTTATCATCAAGTAAAAAACAATAAAAAATAATCACGATAATCTGATTTCGTCTTCCCATAAGAATTCGTATAATCCTCGGCAAGAATAGTACGCTGTAATAATACATGCAAGTTTCTTAACTAGTTTCATGCTACTTAATTACTAATTAGTACTTTAACTGGTCGCGTCGAAGGGCATCACCACGAATACACAAAGAAGATAACGTCATTTTCAAGAAGAAGAAGAAGGAAAGAAGAGAGAGAGAGAGAAAGAGAGAGAGAGGGAGAGAGCGGAGACAGTGAGTCTGCGGAAGAACCGTTCGGCTTAATTTCATCCAGATGTTCGAAAACCTTCTAACGGTTCGTTGACTTTTCCGCACGGAACCTCTTCTCCACGTTCACCCCTTTTAATGGCTCTCTTGGATGTCCTTGCCGACAAACTCGAGTCCTCCTCCTCTTTCGTCTGGCGTACAATTTTACTTACAGGACGTTTTACTGGAATTATGTCTATCATTATAATCCTAATCATTTAACATTAGTCTCGTTCTAAGAGAAAAAAGAATACAAAGGAAAAAAAAAACAATAAATTATTCGAGTATCGCGGTCAATTTATTTTCTTTAAGTTTGTTTTTTTTTGTAATTAATTCGAACAATTATAACAAACGATATCCACGTATTAATCGTTTCACAATTATAAATGGATAAGAAAAGAAAAGAAAGAAATCCGTGGATCGAGAAGTAAGTCAGTTGAAGAAGAATAAAAAAAAAAAAAGAAAATGGTGCAGCGATCGAAACGTCGCGTTGCGGTTGTAAGACGATAAAGGGCAAAGAGTACTAGAGGAGAGAGAAAAATAGATGGTGACAAATAAAGGAAGAAATAAAGAAAGAAAGAAAAAGAATTTGGCGTATATAGATCTCAAAGTGGCACCGCGAGCACATCGTGCCAGAGGAAGGAAGAGAATGGTGAAGGGACGGGGAGGAAAAGGGAGAAGGTTTAGGTTGAGATCGAGGATCGGCCGGCGGGTAAGTGTGATGCTTCGAGGAAGTAGAAGAAGGAGGAGGAGGAGGTGTAGAAGGGGGTGGAAAGAAGAAGGATAGAAAGAGGAATAGAAAGAGAAAAACAGAGAGAGAAAGAGAAAGACGAAGCTGAGGGTGGTGATGGTGACGACGAGGGAATGGGGTGGGTCGGGGTGGCGATGGGAGAGAGGTTGGTTCGGGTGGGGGTGTAAGGGGGAAAGGAGGGAGCGGGCGGGGGGCGGGGAAGGAAGCACTTAAAGAATTATCCGAACTCGCAGAAGGGATGGGATTCCTCGCCAACACGTGCACCAGTTCTCAGGCCAACACCTAATACCTACTAATACCGTGCCGTGTATCTATCTACCCTTTTACCGCTCTGACGCGAATCCTACGAGGCCAGGACTACGGAAAGAGTAAGTAGGGTCGTGTTTATAAGTGGATACCTACGTAGTGGCAAGAACGGTGGGCACCCTGTCGACCGTCCCAGGACAACCAACCGAATGTGCTTCGTTCGTCCAGCTAACGAAAGGCTTCTCAAGGGTCAGGACGCGTGTGTCCCTTATCCAAAATCGTCCTTAGCTTCTTCCTTTCGAAATAGAAAGAAAATTCATTAGATTTTCCTTTAAATCCTAAGATTTGTTATTACAATCTTAATATAATTATCATTATTAACCTTTTAGATACGACTGAATTCTGCGTGTGGCTAATTCCCTGGACAACAGGGGTCTGACGTGAACAACGTATAATTGATATAACATTGCAAAGTGTATCGGGCAATTCCGTTCTGTGCACGAGGAGAACATTCAAATGAAGTATTTGATTATTAAAAGTCATAATTTTTTAAAAAATATATATATTACACATACTTTAACTTTAATAACTTTAACTAATTTAAAAAATACGACTGTGGCGCGTCGTTCAAATATCATCACATCCGCGAAAGCCACTATAGTGGCGCGTAGTATCTAAAAGGTTAACTAAGATTTTTGTAAGTTTTTTAAGTTTTTAGGAGAACTTTGACGTGTCTAGTTTTGAGAAGAGAATTTCTTGGATACTTGCGTGTTCCCTTCCAACTGCTTTCTTTATATAGTTTTTTTTTTTCTATTCTTTTTCGAAGAACCTAGAACAAGACGAAGAGAGAAAGAGAGAAAGTTTATAGACGAAGAAGAAGAAAGATGGACGATGGTAAAAGAAGCGAATAGTTTGCTGCACGTGTTGCCAACGCATTCCCCGACAAATTGACTTCAGACCTCGACGCGCTCCGCGGCCGTTCGTCCCCCTCTTCCTCCTCCTCCTCCTCCTCCTCCTCCTCCTCCTGCTCGTCAACGACGAGGGGTGTTCACGAAAACCATCCCCTTCCATCTCCCCTTTCTCCTCTTCATCTACTTCCACCTCTTCTTTCGACGACGACAACGACAACGACGACGCCTTTATTATTAGCTCCGACGAAGCTAGTTAACCGAGTTAGTTAAGTGAGAATTATTATTTAGCTGCCTCTCCCCGAGTTCACTCTCTCCCCCTCTCTTCCTCTCTCTCTCTTTCACTCACTCACTCGCTCTATCACACTCTTTCTCTGTGTTTAGCTATTATTCCTCCTTCGTAAAGAACTTGAATGAAAGTCAAGAAGTTCGAACCACCGTGTCATCTATCCGTTTCACTGTATCTTATTCTCCCCCTCCCCCTGCTCTCCCCCCCTCCTTCAAGTGTTTTTTTTAGTCCTGTCCCTCTTTATCCATCTTCTTCTTTTCCTTTCCACTCTCCTCCTCCCACTCGTGACTGTCTTATTTGTCCAGGAGGATCGAGGTGTCGAGCACTTTACGATTTCCGACTACTTTTCTATGCCGTTACTTTCGTCCGCCTTACGATCCCAAGCTCTTTCGAAAATCGGAACAAACGAGAGTAAGAGAGAGAGAGAGAGAGAGAGAGTATGTTACGACGTTCGTGATTTGAAATCATCTTGACGATACTTAGATTGAAATGATCCCGTTGTCTGGCTCGTTTAACTAACTTCAGTTGAGTAATGAAATATAATATATCAGTTAGGATTTCGTTTTTGTTTTTGGGGTTCTCTCATCTCTCTATTTTTATTTATTTAATTATATATTTATTTGTCTGAGATGTATAAAAATGATAATTTATCATCATGAAATTGTTCTCGCAATCGTTTCGTATTCGAGCCAATGGAAAATTGGCTAACTACGAATAAAACAGGTTGATTTAAATGAAGCTGTGTCAAGTAATCAAGCCTGATTAACTCTGAAAGTATATTTTAACAAAAGAAAGAGAGAAAGATCAATTTGGCTAGAAGCTACGACTACTACTACTAATACTAATACTAATAGTAGTAGTAGTAATAGTAGTAGTAGTACTATTACTCCACTTCGTGATAACTCCTTTCGCGTTTCTCTCCTTGTAACGCTCGTTATTTCCGTCCATTAAGGTTCGCATTAAAGCAGTACTCCGTTCTAAGCCGATTTAGATCGACGGCATGTAGATGAAGGCCTGGGGATTCGACTCTGAGTATGGCAGAAAGGAATAAGAATAAGAGAAAGGGAAACAGATACCTAAAGAAATAACGACAGGTGTAAGATATCGAAAAAATTAAGATACCAGACAATCATATAGTCAAGAACGATGAAAACGTATAATTAACATTTTAGATACTACGCGCCACTATAGTGGCTTTTCGTAGTTTTCTAGAAAAACGTTACGAAATTGTATAGTGTGTTCCAAAAACGATACAAGACGAAGATCTCGTTATCAATGTGAAAATTATGACCGTAGGTTTATGTATTGTACCATGTTTCAAAATCTATCATAATCAATTATATTATTAGTTATTAAAGTGGAATGTTATAGTTAAAATATGTGTAATATATATTTTTACAAAATTATGACTTAATCATCAAATAATTCATTTGAATGTTATCGTGCATAGAACGGAATTGCCCGCCACATTTTGCAGTGTTATATCAATTATACGTTGTTCACGTCAGACCCTGCCGTCCAGGGAAATAGCCACACGCAGAATTCAGCCGTATATAAAAGGTTAATATACTATCATACTAATTTTCTTTTTTAGATTTTCTTTCTTGATCGAACTTACTTGGTCTTGTATTAACCAGTTAAGTGTGTTTGACGACTATATCCGTCATGGAAGAATGACAGAATTTTGTGTTTCGACGGCTATATCCGTCATGCGTAAAATTTTCATACAATTTGATATTTAAATTGTAATTCTGCCGAAAAYTAAATTATATTCGTAAATATTAATATGTTTAGAATGTTTAGGGGTCAGGACGAAATTAAATAAACAAATGAAAATTATAGATAATTTTTGATGATATAGGTTCATAGGGAACTTGGACATGAAAAGAAGTAGAACTTAATTTAATTAAGTTGGACGTTTGGTCCCTTTATTGGGACTTCTTCAGCAACTTAATCTTTAAAGCTCAGCGTCTTTTTTATTTCGACATACATTTCTCTTTATAATATTCCAAACACAATACATCTAAACTTCGTTGATTTGATCGTTATTATTCAAAAACTGTTTTAGACGCTGAGCTTTAAAGATTAAGTTGCTGA
>NW_014569919.1:78699-80280 GCF_001313835.1 Polistes canadensis
TTTTTTCGTTAATTATGTGTAAATATAGCTTTACGTTGATCCATTGTTTAAATATTACTCATAAATTCATTCATTTTCTAAAATAAAGTCGTCTTTTTGACCGAATATTTCAACAGCGCCACTTACTCTGTGTTTGACGACTATATCCGTCATCTGTTTGATTATCGCGACACACAACTAGGGCGCACTTTGCAAAATGATCGGCACAGTTAACTGGTTAAAAAAAATCAAAAGAAAAATATGATTTAGATACATTTATAATAAGTTATAAGTATCTAACGTAAACCTAATAATATTACAAATACTTTGATCATTTATTTTACAATACACATCTATGGTATAAATGTATCAAAATAATATATTGACCAAATAAATAAAAGTAAATATCCCCTCTCAATCGTTTAAAGTCTTTGCGTAGGAACGAATAAGGAAAAAAAAAAGAGTAAAACTTCTCTCGGCTTAGTGATTTTTTTACGCTTACATAGGGATGGATAGATAAATATATATATATATATATATATATATATATATATATGTAGATAGATAGAAACAGATAAAGACAGAAGAATCTCAACCGGTTACGGTCCATCGAGGATCACTCAGCCTTTCTCAAGTCACGCAGAAGTCTACGTGGATAAGACGATACCGAGGAAAATCCTCTTGAATTCTGTGCTTTTTCCGAATCCGTAGGATAAAGATAAAAGAGAAACAGAGAGAGAGAGAGAGAAAAAAAGGACAATCGATGCTCTTATCTGGTCTCCGCTAGGTCCTAACGATTACTCGCTCGGTTGTATATAGGTAATGTGTATAAAAGGGAGAGAAGAAGTGGAATCCTTGAGTGTTTCGAAAATCACGATCTACGTTTTTCGAGAGACTAACAAATTGTCTGATATTTCTTGTTACACGAGTATATATTTATTTTCGTTAATCGTTTTTTTTTTTTTTTTTTTTTAATTAAAGTTCAAATATCGCAATTTTTGTTAGTCAATAAAATTACTTTACATGCGAGTGAAATATTCATTTAAAAAACACACGAACTCTCTCTCTCTCTCTCTCTTTCTTTTTTTTCGGGTTCATCCTAATATTTTATATTTATTTTTTCATATATTTCTATTTTTTATTATGTAGTATTTAAATATCGTATATTATTTTTTCTTTTCAACAAACACGAATTTAAAAAAAATATAATAATAATGATAATATATTTAAAATATTAGAAGAAACATGTGAAAGCAAAGGAAACGATAACGAGAATAAATTCAAACATTCGCGCGTTAAAAATCGACTTCTAGGGTAGTAGTAATAGTAGTAGTAATAGAAGTAGGAGGATACTCAAAAGTGTCGTCGATGGTAGTCAGAAGCAGCAACAGCAACAGCAGAAGCGGCTACCGTCGCAAACCGAATTCCCGTGCAAACAACTTAATTAAGCTTTTGAATTTTTAATACAAGCACCGACGACCAAAGAGTCTTTAGTTCTCGCTACTACAGCACAGGAGGAGGAGAAAGAGGAGGAGGAGGATGAGGATGAGGAGGAGGAAGAGGGAGAGTCGCATGCATACGGAAGCAGTAGTCGGGGGTGGG
>NW_014569919.1:83140-86256 GCF_001313835.1 Polistes canadensis
TTGATAGTTATGTTCATAAGTCAATATAACATCATTTTTATTACAGTCATAAGTTTTCACTATCTTATAAATAGAGTCAATTTTTAAAAACGTTATTCTACTATAACTTTTCAAACACTACTGGATAAGAAAAAAAATCTTGATTATATTAACATTCAATATAATATATAGTATTATTTAATAAGAAAAATATACTATAAAGTATATTGTTTTTTCGTTAATATAAATAAATAAATATCAAACGTTGAAACGCATATGTGTGTGTTTCGTTTTTAAATAATATATAATATAGTTAATATATAGGATAGATAATCCGCAAAGTTGGAGATGATTCTGAAACGAGGTAGATTAGTATATTAGAAGCGTCATACCACCACCAGCACGAACAAGATCGTTAAAGCATAGTGATTGCTCGTACATCGGCACTAATTTAGGTGATTATCGGTCCTCTCTCTCTCTCTCTCTCTCTCTTTCTCTCTCAACGAGGCAGACGTTTTCCTCTCAATGGTGGACGTTCCTCCCGGACGCGTTCACATTGTAGTAGTAGTAATAGTAGTGGTAGGTGATGGTGGGAGACCAACATAATCGAGAAACGAGGAAATTTTCGACGCGGAGAGAAACTCTAGAGAGGAAAGAGAAAGAGAGAGAGAGAGAGAGAGAGAATGGGGCAAAGGGGATAACAGGGGCCAGGGAGGGGGGAGGGGGAGGAAGAGGACGACGAGTGGGAATAGGGATTCCATTATTTAACCGAGGTAGTTTAGGCGAGTATTAGGGGTTTGAGTTTATGACACCCCTCGGCTGCCCGGATTGCCTATTAATACGATATGAGCCTCGATGTACAGCAACGTTCTCTCTCTCTCTCTTTCTCTTTTCCTCTCTCTTTCTCTCACACTCTCGTCTTCCTCTTCCCCACCCCGTCGGCGCCACCACCCACCCATACACATTTTTTCGGTCTTTTCGTTTCTCTCATTTTTTACCCATCTTCGTAGTCTCTCGAAAATTCGCCGTCCGTGAAATATTAAAGCTTGACTTTTTCGATTTTAAAACACGAATAATATCTTTTTTTCTCTCTCTCTCTCTCTCTCTCTCACATCCGCGTGTATTATTATTATTATTATTATTATTACTATTATTATATTCGAATGTTGTTTTAAAGCAAAAAGAAAAAAAGATTCAAATCACAAGTTGTGTTCTTTATCACGAGTGTAAAATATAATAATAAAAATGATGAAATAAGAGAAGACATTTAAGGATAAGACAAAAGGTAAAATTTCGTTAAAGTCTCGGTGACTTTCGGTTAAGATCTTTCGAGAAAAGTAATCCGGGACGAGAGAGAGAAAGAGAGAAAGAGAGAAAGAGAGTGAGATAGAGTAACGTGCGGAAACAGCAGGAACGCGCAACCCCTCATCCCCGGGCTCAAACCCCCGCCGCACGATTCCCTTTGGCGAGTCGCTCGTCGATCGTTTTCTAATTTGCCGTGCAAACACTACTCTCGCTTTACGGTCGAAGCCTCGGATTGGAATGAGTTGGTGTACACGGAAAACGTAGTTCGATGTTAGAAGAGAAATCCATCCATCGTTAAAGTGTATAAACCGTATGTGTTCGTATCTGTGTGTGTACTTACGTAAAAGTGAGTGAGAGAGAGAGAGAGAGAGAGATTCGTGGCTTCTCCAAAAGCACACCCCCGTTTACCCTCTCTCCCTCCCCTTTACCGGATAACATTCAAAGTAAGTACTGGCAAACGATCGACTCCCCTCCCCGTCGTTTACGCGCATTCGTCCCGCTAGGTGGTAGCAGTTAGGGGTAGGTTAGCACGCGCGCGCGCGCAAGCAAGCAAGCAAGCCTAAATGATCAGCGCGAAGTACGTAAAGGGGCCCTTCTTCTTCCCCTTTGGTGTAAAGACGGGTTTTCGCGTGCCCTACCCTGCCGCAAACGTAATGCCCTTAGAGAGAGAGAGAGAGAGAGAGAGAGAGAGAGAGAGGTTCATTCTGTCTGTCTCTGTTCGATACACGCTTCGATAGAACACTACGTCGACACAGTACTAATGTATTGGTACAGAACTCACAGTAAAGTCTCTCTCTCTCTCTCTATCTCTATCTCTTTTTGTTCACGTATATAGGTGTGTACGTACACGAATGTAGACGTCTACTATGTTTCTATGTGTCGGTTCGTTGCACGCGAGTAACAGAAGGTAGATCTCTCCCGGGAGACTCGACGCTTGTTTGCGCTGCTTATCATCGGTTCCCATTAATATTAAACCGCATTCAACGGACGAGAAGCCGGCCGGCCGGCCGGCCACCCCAACACGATTCCAACACCAACACTTAGACAATTCGTTGCTCGTGTCTCTCTCTCTCTGTCTGTAGTTGTGGCCCAACACTACGCGTACGTGTGAGTACATTATATTCTCTCGGTTCTACCGTTGCCATTGCTGGTTGTCACTGTGTTGTTACCTCGTTGTGGTAATAGGACGGTGCCAACGCGTAAATCTGCGTTAGGTACAGGTAATACAGGTACCAACAACTACTACGTTGACAACGCCAAGACCAAGACCCCTTCCCCCCCCGACCCAACCCTTTTACATAACCTATTTCTTATTATCGTTCATTTTGTTTTGTAAACCACCTACCCCTACCTATATGTTACTCTTCGTTCGTTTTGTCCGAGAGAACAAAAATTATGGAATGAGAGGAAACGAATTTAAAGTAGTAGGGGGTGGTTACTAGGGTACTCCATTTTCACCCTTTGTTTAATCGCCGGCTACGGAGTCGACTACATTAATTTAATACCCCGCGTCCGCAAACGAGGCTGATTCGAAAACAAAGGGGAGAACGACCACGATCGTTCGCCACCCCCCACACCCCGTCTCACTCTCTTTCTCTCTCTCTCTCTCTCTCTCTCTCTCTCTCTTTCCCTTTTCTCTACCATTCTTCTTCTTATTCTACTTTGGTCCACGCGATCGAGAATCATCATTTTCTTTCTTACAATTAGAGAAGTAATATTGATTTTATTCTATAATCAATTTAACCCTTCTTTGCATGATGATGGAAATTTCGATGATAATATTTAGTCGACAAAAAAAGGTACTCAAAACCCTTGTACTGTATATTTGTTGT
>NW_014569919.1:86906-89226 GCF_001313835.1 Polistes canadensis
AAGGTACTCGAAACCCTTGTACTGTATATTTGTTGTTGCTGGCAACTTTTTAAGCGACTATTGCGTACAACAAAACGCAGTTGTCAAAAAATAGCACTAGGATTTTTTTTAAATATTTTTCCTTTAATCTAGAGCATTAATTACATCACCCTGATTTATTTTAAAAAGAAAAGAAAAAATCATGCAAAGAAGGGTTAATATATTCCCAAGGTTTTTCTAGTTTTTTAATGATATTTTTATACATTATACAAACATATAGAGATATTTTCTTTTGTTTTCATTTTGAACAAAGGTGTTGGACAAATTACTATGTCAATTTCAACATGGATAGAAAAAAAAAAATTTGGGCAAAATATGTAGGAGGGAGAGGAGAGTAGAGGTGGGAAAGGTAGAGTGGGGGTATTATGGCTGAAGCAGTAGCGATAGGGAAAACTGTATTTCGGAAAAGAGGAAAAACCGATATTCGCTTTTTCATGATCTCGTGGAAGGTTAAAATTTGACGAACAATGCGGAGTTATCGGCTTTATGCAGCCGATATCGCAAACAAGCGTGCACGAGCAACGTGCAAAGCGGAAAAACGGAACACATACCGAAGTTAGCTGCCCTGTCGCTCGCGTGACTTTCAAATCCGTTTTTCTCGAAACCTCATTTTACCCTGGTTGATTTCCAAAAAAGCGTCGCCACGTTCCACGTAGTACGATCAGCCTGTTCTGTAGAATCGTTCGATCCCAATCTACACACATCAATTGTGTGTGTTTAAGAATAAACATAATATTCTTTTCGTTGAAACGAATGTGAAACGTAGAGAAGAGAAATTGTAAATATATATTAATTATTATTATTGTTATATCAGTTTTTCCTATTGCAAGTAACAATTTATGGGACCGTTTTGAATGCCAGTTATACGCAAAAATTCGAATATTTTTTGTCGAATTGTTTTTGCTTTTATCATTACGCTACTTTTTTAATTGATAGGAAGTAATTATAAGAAAAATATGTGTATGTTTTTTGTTACTTTTTTTATTAAATAAAATAAGGGTCGGTTGACTCTGAACAATTTTCACTAACTCGCGTAAATGATTTCTCCAATTTAATCGGCTTAAAAAACGAAAAATTCGTGTTAATTTTTTACATCGGATTATTGCCACTATTGAATAAACGTGTATAGTCAAAATTATGTTAATATTGACAATATGGTACGTGCTCGAAATTGAATTATCAACGTTTATTACTTTTTATTTCTTTTTCTTCAATTTGTAATAACGTATATATATAATTATAATTTGCAAAAAGAAAACCGTGACAAATTGTTGACCGGAATGGTCCCCATTTAATGAAGAAATTTGAAACGTCATACTTCAACGCTCTAAAAATATGCAAGTATATTAAATGACCACGTGATACAAGACTTAAATCAAAAAACTATTCCCTCTATTAAAAACGTAATTAGTAGAGAAGAAATATGTTTCATGCTTGTCCATGCGTATAGCTGCTGCTTTTTTTTTTTTTCTTCTTCTTCTTCTTTTTCTCTCCCTCGTCGGGGAAAAAAAGAGAATACTACACAAAACTGAAATGAGTTTTCGAAATGGTCGATTTAGTTTTTAACGAGATACTTGACAAAAGGTGAAATCGTTTTTTTCAATTAGGTATATACATACCATAGATACATATGTATATGAATATATCTAAAGAGAGAGAGAGAGAGAGAGAATAAAAGTAATATTTCTTATTTTTTCTAACCAATCATTTTGGAGAAATTTTTCTACGGAAGGAACTCCCACGCGTAATAGAAACCCGAAAAGGGGGAGGAGGGGGGCTTTGGATTCGAAAGAGGGTCGATCGACTTTCCCTCTCTCTCTCTCCTATACACACACATATACTCTCTCACATATACTCATTCTCTGCCAATGGTAGGCGGAATTGCGATCGCTTAGAGGCCAAAGGACGATTCAATTAGGATCGACCGAAGCGATCCTGTATTTCGACTCGCTCCCATTGACTATCTTTCTCCCTTCACCCTTCTCCCTTTCTATCTCTCCATCCCTATCTTTTTCTCTGTCACACTCTTGTAAGGAATAGTTCCATGTATAATCTTGCTAGATCGGGAGCACTCGAGCATGTTTCAACGATTAAATCGGTTCTCGATAACCACCCACATCGAAAGACGGTATTTACGAGAAAGCGACGATTTAGCAACAAAGTATTTAATTATCCCTTACCCTTACCTTGTTCCTCCCTTCCTTTTCTTCATTACAATGAATACTATTACTTTATCTTAATATATCATTTAAGGGGTTACATGGGTTTGGGACTTTCAAAA
>NW_014569919.1:89961-91755 GCF_001313835.1 Polistes canadensis
TGATTTAATTCACATATTTGTACTAACATTAAACCGAACACAAAGATGTTCATTTCAACAGTAGACCCTCTTTGAAGGAGAGAACAAAAAAAAAAAAAAAATTGAAAAAAAAATACCTTAAAAAAAAAAAAAAAAAAGAAAGGAAGAAAGGTCGCGAAGGGGCAGCCAATTTCTGGTCGATCGGTTCCAACGTGTCTCGGACCGGGTTCTTCTTATACTGGTCGCGGGTACGCGCGAGCGCAAGGGATGGGGTGACATCTCATTAGGGAGACAAATTGCTTCGTCTCTCTGCTACTCGGTCCAGCTCTCATCCTCCTCCTCCTCCTCCTCCTCCTCCTCTTCTCCATCTCCTCTTACCATCCCTCCTTTATTCTCTCTCTCTCTCTCTCTCTCATTTTCTATCATTTCACAGGGAACGTTCTCCCTATCGTATCGAAACGTGCACGAGTATGATCTATATATAGACATTCTCTCTCTTTCTTTCTCTTTCTTTATTTCTGTCATTTTCTCTATTTCTCTTATAGAGGAGCACGCGTGTCTACTTAGAAGAGAACGCATAAACGAAATGTTCTTCCTCGTCTTCGTCATCGTCGAGGACTTTATACTGCATTGAAAGCACGTTATAGGTATATAGTAGACTAACCGCCTAATATCGAGTAACAAACACACAGAGAGTGAGAGAGGTAATATATAGTATGTATATGTTATATATGTATCTAATACGTGCATATAGGATATGAGAGAGTGAGAATGAGAGTGAGAGAGAGAGAGAGAGAGAGAGATAAAGCAGCAAGTACTCTGCGGCCGGGTATAGTCGCCGGCGGCACCAATGGCAGTGGCAGCAACGGCGTGGAAATGTATTAGGGCTCGCATAGCTAAACTAATTGGTTAAATCTGTTGGGCCGCATAACTGGGAGGCTAATTGGGTGATTTCCTGACAAATTATATCCACCCCGACGAGTACGCCTACTCGCTAGCGGGACCGTTTGTCACTTGACACTTTGAAAAGGCAAACGTCCAAAGACCGAACGAGCGGACGAACGAGGAGACCGTGTACGACGAGATGGATTGACGACGAGATGGGAATAACGGGGGAAGGGGAATCCAAGGAGGAGGAGGAGGAGGAGGAGGAGGAGGGGGAGGAAGCAAGAGGGATGTTACTGGTCCTCAAGTTTATTCGCGCCTCTTTCTTTAGAAAATCTTAATATGTCGGAAAGAGAGAGTGAGAGAGAAAGAATTATGTAGTCGTCTTCTTGCAAACGACGAAGAAGATCTTACGAATGGCATCGCACATTTTGGTTGGTTGCTTGCTTGCTTTTTATTTTTCTTCTTCTTTTTCTTTCAGCTTGTTTCGACTCTCTTTCTCTTTCTCTTTCTCTCTCTCTCTCCCACTTTCTATATCTCTCTTCGTGTAGTAGTGTAAGAGATTATTTTTACTAACGAGCCGCGATAGAGAACGCGATCATAAGTTTAACACAAAATTGCGACCGAGCAGTCGCTTAAATACGCCCTAGTAGTCGTAGAGAATTCAAACGAACGAGCTGGCGCTTCCATCCTCCTCCATCTACTCTTTTCCTCTTCCTCTACTACTACTACTTCTTCTTCTTCTTCTTCTTCTTCGTGTTAAACTTTACTTACTTAGAGAGAAATGTGGTAGTACCGTTACCCTGAATGTGAAAGAGGAGTTACGATCCGAATTCGCGAAGCTTTGTGAAACATTTTCAACGTAGAGAGAGAGATAGAGAGAGAGAGAGAGAGAGAGAGAGAGAGAGAGAGAGAGAGAGAGAGAGAGAG
>NW_014569919.1:92135-93809 GCF_001313835.1 Polistes canadensis
AGAGAGAGAGAGAGAGAGAGAGAGAGAGAGAGAGAGAGAGAGAGAGAGAGAGAGAGAGAGAGTGTGTGTGTGACTTGGCTCTTGGATTTCTTCGTTTTATTTCTATGATATTTTCTTTTCCAAGGATCTTGCTCGGTTAAAAGAAAGAAAAGGAAGAATATAGGGAAAAAAGATAAAAAGGATGGAAGAAGGAGTGTCGAATAAGCGAGTATTTCCGCATTTTACGCAAAATTTACCCCACTCAATCGTATATAAAGATTTAACCCTGAAAAAGACTATGTCAAAGGATCCGTTGTTGTTAATCGGTCCTTTCTGTTTTTTCATATCGTTTCATATTCGTTTAATTCAATTTTACGAACGACATGACAAAGGAAACATCAAAGTCCGCTTTTATGCGAATGAAAAAACTGTTTGACAATAAAAAAGGAATGATTACAAAATGAATTCAGTTCAAGATAGTTTAGAAATATTCGAACCTACTTTATTTAGTATTTTCTCTCGTCCAAAATTATAATTTTTGATGATAAAGTTTCGTAGGGAACTTGGACATGAATAGAAGTAGAACTTAATTTCATTGAGTTGGACGTTTCGTCCCTTTATTGGGACACTTCTTCAGAAACTTAATCATTAAAGCTCAGCGTCTTTTTTATTTATTTCGACATACATTTATTTTTATAATATTCCAAAACACAATACATCTAAACTTCGTTAGTTTGATCGTTATTATTTAAAAGCCTCAACAAAAGGATTTTTTTTTTTACGTGGGTAATAAAAAGTGTTATTTTAAACGTGGTTATAAAAATAAAAAAAAAAAAAAAAAAAAATTGTATGTCGAAATAAATAAAAAAGACGCTGAGCTTTAATGATTAAGTTGCTGAAGAAGTCCCAATAAAGGGACGAAACGTCCAACTCAATTAAATTAAGTTCTACTTCTTTTCATGTCCAAGTTCCCTACGAAACTTTATCATCCAAAATTCAAACCTACGTTTATGAAATGTTCGTCTCGAGTAAAAAAGGGGGGTGGGTGGTTGAAACACTTGTTTCACGCGAAATTAACTCGCCGTTTGGTGTGCTTAGTTCGCAAATCGGAGCTTTTCATTCGTCGTAATCTCATTCTATGACGCATAATCACACACACGAGATAGAAAAAGAAAGAAAACTAGACATAGGTGAGACTCGGCATTATCGGAGTGGATCGGATCGCAGTTAGGGATGCCGAAGAAGGGAATCTTTTAATTTGACGCGCCATAAAGCACAACCTAGCCGATTCTCTCTTTTTCTTTCTGTCTCTCTTCTTCGTTTTTCGACTATGGTGTGACAGTTGGTACCGGTATTGTATATGATATCGTGGAAGGGCCCCATGGGAGGTCACGGCTGACACCATAGCCATGTCGTATTGCTGCAATAATAACGCGTAAGCGATACCCGGTGCCACCCCTCGTTCTACCCCATACCCCATACACCACCACCACCTCCACCCCCGATCACCGTCTCTCCACTTTACTCCGCATCTAATGGGATATATAATGTCTCATATTGCACGTATATATATATATATATATATATATATATATATAATAGTCACGGTAACACGCGTGAATTTTATCCGTATAATAATTCGTGTAGTACTTTGATTACGATCTTTTATTTCTTTCTTTTTTTCTCTGTTTTCAT
>NW_014569919.1:93969-117536 GCF_001313835.1 Polistes canadensis
TATATATATATATATATTAATAAAAAGACAAATATCTAGATGCAAAGGATATAGATAGATATACGTAATATCGATATATCGATTCGATAATATAGTTTAATTATTATTGGTAATCACCGTTCAATAGCCCGTAAGAGACGGTAATTGCGTGCGATAGGAACGATATTAACGTGTAATCGCTAACGATTAACATTTATGCGATTACACACGGCACGTCATTATATTGGCCGTCGAGAGCGTACGTACCGCCGTGGTGGCGTAGGGGGTAAAGGGGGGGGAAAGGAAAACTGCCGGTATATAAATGGGAATTAGTAGAGCATTCGCGCGAACAAACGAGCACGTTCGTCAATGTGTGCTTGAGTGTGTGTGTGTATGTATCTCTCTCTCTCTCTCTCTTTCTCTCTTTCTTTACGGGTATGCATGTGTATGTATGTGTTAGTACGTCTATCTATACCAACTACATATTCTCTCATGTGTGTCTCTGCTCGTGCGTTGAAATTCGTTCGTTCTCTTCGACTAACAACGCTAGAAATGGAAAGGAAGAATCGTTCTTTAGAAAATGCAATCTCTCATCTCTAGTTTTGTGTTAGCCGATTATGAGAGCTCCCTTAAATTCATTCCCTATCTACGTGCTTTTCACCTACTTAACGTGCAACACGGAATACTAACTCGACTCATTAACGAAATGTTACCCGGGATCCATGGTTTATTTCAAAGAGCTGCTTCGTTGCCTGATAATCTACAAAGAGAACATTTTCCTGTGTTGGAAAGAGAGAGAGAGAGAGAGAGAGAGAGAGAGAAAGATATAAATGCACAAATATTATTATTATTATTATTATTATTTTATGTAATATATCCTGTAAGTATATTTATGCATTACGAAATAATATCTCGAAAAATAAATAAAACACAAATAAAATTTCAAACGAGATGATAGAATATTTTTAATTGTCGTACTAATCGAAATCAAATGCAAATCGTTTTGCACGTCCGAAATAAAATGATAGTGATGACTGTTTGGTAACTGGAATTTTCACGAATACACTATTAGTTGGGGTTTCTCCCGAGTTATGTATATATAGATATATAATAACAACGTTTAAAACGATCAAGCGGTTGCATTGCTAATAATGTATGCCACTCATTATGCGCACGCATCCTTTTCGTCGCGCGTAAACTCGCTTTACGCGTTGGGTTTCACGTCGCGTGATTTACGATTAATTAAGCGCCGTTACCACCACACCACCACCACCACCACCATCACCACCACCACGTCTGCGAGTCATTTACTTTTCGACCAAACCTCCCCCCTCCCCCCACTGTTCTCTTCTCTTCTCTTCTCTTCTCTTCTCTTCTCTTCTCTTCTCTTCTCTGACCTTTTTACTCGTCATCGCGGATACAATTGAGAAAGAAAATTCGCAAAAACCACCAACGAACGAATTAAACTGTTTCTTTCATTTCTCTCTCTCTCTCTCTCTCTTTTTTTTCTCATTACGCAAAAAAATATCGACAATTTCGACCCTTGTTACACGTGATTTCTTTTAATTTGTTAGGAACTTTGTGAGTTACTAATTAGGGTAAACGAACGATTCAATCGAGTAAGGGAAACAAAAAAATAAAAAAAAAAATATGAATATCGTTATTCAGCCCCCCCCACTTCGGTGATATTTAACGAAGTTACTTTCAATAATTATTGTTTCGAATATATCACCATCATATCGTCATCAATAATTCTTCTCTTGATTGGATATGTTTTTTCTAGCACCGTACAGAAAAAAAAGAATGATTTGAAGAAAGCATTAGCAGCATTATTGGGAATATAAAAATTCTAAGAAGAAAAGTAAGAGAGAGTAAACAGGTTAAGGAGAATAAGAAGAAGAATAAGGGTACGAATGAACGTAAAGGAATATTCCGGTCATGCGTCAGAGGGTTAAGGAGAGGGCGCCTTGCTGGCCGCATTGATTTACGTTGAGGAGGATAGACAGGCAAGGAGAGGTGAAAGAGGAAGAAGAAGAAGAAGAAGAAGCAGACGTAGAAAGTAGAGAAAAGGAACGTGAGGGGGATGAGATAACCATAGTCGTAGAATTGGAATCCTGGTAATCGGAATGGTTGATCTCAATTGTCCTGTTTCGTCCCTCAACCAAAGGTATCCTGCCCTCTCTTTCCCTCTGACATCTTCCCATCCTCCCATCCTCCTATCGAAGCAACCCACTCCACCTCATCCCACCCCAACAACGGTCGCGTGGATACGTGGTCGAACCACCAGGAGGATATCGTATAATTATCGGATGGCAGGTAACTCGAACAGAGAGTCGCCCGGTTTTAATTGGCCAATTATCGTGGCGCGAATAGGCGCTGCCGCCGGTCCAGATAGGCGTGAAACTTTTGGGGTGGCCAGCTCACCGAGCGACACAACGCGACTTTCTCTGACGAATATCTTTTTCGTAGGATGGTGAGGGGATTGAGAAACGAGGAGAAAGGGGGTGAGAGAGAGAGGTAGGGTAACGTTGACTGTACGAGAAAGCTCGATCTTCCCTTAACCGATGTCTGTGTCCCTTTCTACGTGTGTTAGGGTGTAAGCACATATACGTACGGTTATTGGAATGTGTTAGATGTGCTTGCGTATACCTATATGCACGTAGAAGCAGAATCGAGATCAGAATCGGGAGCACGAACGGGCGCAAATTGGTCACGGCTGGTCTGTTCGATCTCGTCGTCCTATCTTCCTCTCTCTCTCTCTCTCTCTCTCTCTCTCTCTCTCTCTCTCTCTCTCTCTCTCTCTCTCTCTCTCTCTCTCTCTCTCTCTCTCTCTCTCTCTCTCTCTCTCTCTATCTCCTTTCCTCTCCGATCGTCGTTTCTATCTATCTATCCAGTAGCTATCCATTCACCTATCCACCGGGCACCTAGCAAGCGAACGACCACCCCTTCGACAAGCGGTGCACCGTTTCGGAACTATTAGGAACACTCGCTTCTCTAGTCTCCAACCCCCGGCCACGCTTTTGCCAGGTGGCCTAATCCCGACGTTCGAAAATTCACCTGCGCCACAGACTTGTTTCCGATTCACCTACACGACTTCTATTTCTATCTCTCTCTTTCTCTCTCTCTCTTTTTCTCTATTCCCTTTTCTCGTCTTTTCACGTTTGACGTTTAACGAGCGTTCTCTTCATGGAGATTCGATACGATGAAAAAAAAAAATAAAAAAGAGAAAAAAGAAAAATAAAAAAGCAAACGACGAGTCTACGCTTGGTCTACGTTAGCGAGAGCTATCGCGTCAAGTTACGAAAGAAAAATCTCGATTTGGTGATTTTAACGAGCTACATATTTATCAACAACGATTTCACCCCTTCCCAAAAAACAAATAAAAATAGAACAACGAAAAATTATATATATCAAAATGAAATAAAAAAATAGAAAGGCAGAAAAGAAGATCATCGTTGGGCGTAATTTGGGAAAAAGATCGATCGGTACGAATACAGGTATCATCATCGTACGATTATCCGGAGTTAATTCGATGGGGTGTACCTATGGTGAATATATATATCTATGTATATACACACACACATATATATATATATGTCAAGAGCGAATCGAGAGATTTACATCGAATGGACAGAGAACGAGTGACAGAGATGAGGTTAGTATATTCAATTAAAGAGAGAGAGAGAGAAAATGGTAGATAGTAGAAGGAGGAAAACGTGGAAGTTTAGTGTGGCAAGCAGGCAGGCAGACAGGCAGGCTCATCTACCGGTTACGTTCGATTGGCTGGCAGGGCGGTAGGCCAGCAATTACCTAAATGGTCGGGTAAACAATATCTGTGCACCGGAGTTAAGAGCGACGACGGTAGCAGCGACAGCAACACTGGGCTCTGCCAGTGGTGGCGACTCGCTTTCGTTCGTCCATCCATCCATCCATCCATCGTTGTGTTGATTTTGGTTTAGTTCTCTCTAACCAATCTTCCTCTCTTTCACTCACTTAGCTAGAATTTCGAGAGAGAGAGAGAAAGAGAGAGAGTAGAACCAGAACGGGATACTACGATTATACCCCTGCGTGATTACTATATCTACTGTACGTTCAACAGAGTGACGAAGAGAGAAAGAGAGAGAGAAGGGGAGAATGATGGGTGCCGCCTACAACACGGTCACCAACGCAACACTACTAGGTCCGATAGGATCCAATAGCAATGATAGTACACTACCACCGATCAACAAGATCATTGCTAGAAGCCTAGTGTAACTTGCAATCACAGATACAACACAACGGTCGAGCAGCCAGCTAGCCAGCTAGCCAGCCAGCTAGCCAGACCATGATTTCTCTGCATCCTCGACGTAAACGAAAGTGCGTGCGTGCGTGCCTGTGTTGTGAAGCCTGCTAAGAGCGTACGTGGGAGTGAGAGAAAGAGATAGTAGCATTCCTCTATCGACGGAAGAGCGGTGAACATTGGTGGTGGTGGTGGTGGTGGTGGTTGTAGTAGTAGTGACGACGGTAATGGTGGTAGTAGCAGCGGTAGCGGTGGCGGTGGTTAAATCAAAGACAAACCACTTTAGCCAGTCGGATCGTGACGAGGGGGTTGATGGGGGTGTGGTGGCTTGAGAGGTAACGCAGGGTGGGGGTGGGGTGAGGTGGTATAGTCTTGTGTACATATCCGAGTATCTGGCGAAAGCTCGCTCACACTGGCGAGGACCGTGAAACGTTTGCACGCGTCTAGCTCTACTATTCATCTGTCTCTTTCCTTCTCTCTAGGTTTCTCTCTTTCTCCCTAGGTCTCTCTCTGTCTGTCTTTCTCACTCGCACTCGTTCATTCAGGCCCTAGCGTGAAAGCGTTCGAAGAGGGCAGAGAGGGTTGGTTTGCACCGTCGTCGTAGTCTCTCCGGCACGCGACGTCTAGATGTGTGCGTTAACGGGAAGAGCACGTGCGTCCGCGCAACCCCCGCAAAGGGCACTACCGGCACGCCCATTGGCCGAAGAAAGAGCTTTCCGGGTGCGCGAGCCGGCCTACGCTCCGCCCACTCGAGGCGGAACAACCACCCCGCTTTCTCGGTTTCTCGCATCTCGTTGCATCGTTCCTACGACGACGACGACGACGACGACGCCGACGACGACGACGACGACGACGACGACGACGACGACGTCGAGGACGGCTACTACGACTACGACGCTTTCCTCCAGAGTACTAATAATACGCCGATATATATCCACCTATTCTGCCACCATGGTTCTACGTGGGAGTTCTCGGCGCAGCTTCCACGGTCCGCGCATCGCCTCCTCGCCGAAGGAAAGACGTCGCTGATCGGCCACGCCGAGTAGCAGCAGCACCAAGCAAGAAACTACTCCACTCTGATCGTTCTGCTGCTAGTTCTCCTTTCCTGTCACCTAAATACTTTCTATCTATACAGATCATATATAATCTATACATACATCTTCCCGGTGTGTTTAAGTTGTCTTTATAGTTTTTGTGATGGATTCGCGTCATCGATAGTGTCATCGAGTGAAAGTAATCGTCCAAGAAGTTAACTTATTCTTGGATGAGAATGAAGGAGATCGGTTGAGAATCATTGGTATTTTAGCTTTAAGGGTGATGTGGAGGATGCAGGAGGGTAGAATCGTGTCGCCTCTAGGACCGGTCGTCCTGCCTAGGGAGGAGGCCGACACGCGCGTTCCACTTTCGATGCCTTCGCAGGAAAGGAGGCACGTGTTGCTGCACGTACGCACTGCCGATCCTTTCCTACGTTACGAAAACAACATCAGGACGCAGCAAACTAACACGACTAATCAACAGCAAGTATCGTCATCCTCGCCACCACCCCATCAACAACAACAACAACAACCACCACCCAGTTCGTTGTCGAGTCCTAGCGTGACAACGATTTCACCGATCTTGAGGGCCGTCGCGAGAACGAACGACGATTTGGAAGGGTCGAGGATTAGGGATAGGAAGAACGACGTTGATATGGAGATGGAGGATGAGGACGAGGAGGAAGAAGAAGAACGGAAGGAACGTGATGCGGACGAGGATGACGACGACGAGGACATGGACGACGAGAGAAAGACGATAGAAAGGAGAAACAGGAGCATGGGGGACGAAGAGGAAGATGAAGAGGAACAAGAAGAGGAAGACGAGGAGGACAGCAGAGAAAACAGGGACGAGGAGGATGTCGAAGTTGACGTTTGCAGAGAAGAAAGTCCGGAAAGTAATCCAAGTAGTCCGGTCGACTTAACGGCACCCTCGTCAAGGGGTACCGATCAACAACTCTTCCTTAATCCCTTCGGAACCCGTATGACGCACACTTTTTCTTGCGTTCAAGGAACTGGACCACCAGTTGGTGGTGGTGGTGGTGGTGGACACTTAGGTGGAGTACAAACGGCACCGCACAACGCGCCGCCGTCGGTCTACATTTCCGGACACGTAGCTACTGGTTCCGCGGTTATGACCATTTGTTCCGGCGGTAACGGAAGTTCGCGAACCACGACTGGAAATATAACGAGCACTACGGCAACTAACACCGTACCACCCACCACTAAGAGGTGCTTAGCATTCTCCGTTGAAAACATACTAGATCCAAACAAGTTCACCGGCGGACGCGTTATCCACAATCGGGTGCAACATCGACGTCATCGTCGATCCGGCAGCGTACACGAAGGTGAATAATCTTTCTTACCTTTCCCTCTCCGCGTCTTACTTATCCCTATTCTTTCCCTTCGGTGTATTTAAAAAACTAATTCAGAGATTCGCACGATCAGGGTTTAATCGGTTCAAGGGTAGGAGACACATCTTTTGGAATATTTCGATGTAGCAGCAGAATATTTACGATAGCAAGAATCTACCACGAATTTATAACTTTGGACTTTAAGCCAGTCCTCGTAAATAGTTTACACGGAAATTTATTTGGCAAACGGAATAAATTCGCAAGAGAAACCGAAATCTCTCATATCTTCCTCTCTGTTTTCTTCTTCTTCTTCTTCTTCGTCATTTCCTTTCTTCGTATTTAAACTTATTGTTAGATATAACGTCGGTCGGTCGTGTGTCGTTCTCTCTCAAATGTTCATCGAATCGTCGGGAAGTAACTAAGTTCGTCAGGACGGCGCCGTTTATCGTATTTTTCTCTAACATCTCTTGGTCGTTCGACACGAGGAGAATTTCGCATACATGCGTATGCCCTCTCTCTCACGCTTCTTCCTCGTTCTAATTTTAGACTCTGGAAGGACGAGTTCCTCCACAAAAAGAAAGAGAGTGAGAGAGAGGGAGACAGGCCGCGCAAGATTTTTCCTCTCATCGTTGGCTATTTGTGCATCTAACCTATGTATATGTGTACATATAATATATATATTAAGTTGTCCCATAAGTTCTTTCCGCGCCACGCTATGCATGACTTCGAGCTGACTATGTTTGTAGACATGCAGGCTTATCTATTATCAATTTATGGCATCGATTTTAGTCGTCTCACAACTCTTTCAAGAGTTCAAAACGGTTCATATATAACACAGTAAATCAACCTTAAATAACAAATATCGTTCTATTGAAGTCGCATAAAAAAAAAAGGAAGAAAGGAACTTATGGGACAACCTAATATATGTAAGACCTAAGAATTAATCACCGTCATTCCTCTGGGATTTCACGAATACAACTAAACACACCTCGTAATGGAATAAAAAGAATATTAGAATAGGTGAAAAAGTGTTTTTTCAGGTACGACAACTAACTAACCGATATTCGAATTCGTGCAAACGTATTCCCAAAACTGTAAGTTAGATCTGTTAGGAGCATGTGGTAGGAGAATTGATATATAATTAAAAGGATTCTAATTCCTTAGAGGATGATTATGATTATTAGTTTAACGAAGTTAGACGGTAGGCGAACATTTAAATTATTTCTATTTCAAGACAATTGTAAGAATAATTTAAGTAAAGAAGTTGAATCATTAGAAACCATATACATTTTACGATTTTCTTTAATTTTCACCAATTCTTTCTATAAAAATACGTTAAGAGTCTCCCCAGAAATTAACCTACTTTTCTATTTTCTCTTTCGTTGATTGGTAATCAAAATATGATGTCGAAAAATTCTTTGAATACTGTAACACTCGAGCAATTGCTATCGTTAAACTAGAAATCATATTAATCATCGGGAACCAACCCAACATCGGCTTAGAAAGCATTACTTGTGTAGGAAAAAAAAATTCAAAAGGGATATCTTTCGAATGCTCATTGGCCCGACTAGTTGGGCTGGAATAAATGTCTCGAAGGGTGCCAATTTCACAGTTGACTTTCGAATTTAATGGAGTCTGGCAGACAGATAAGCGACGAAGAAGAAGGTATCCTTTGGCGATAAAGGCTACGAAGAAGTATCGGAATTGAAGGAAGAAGAAGAAGAAGAAGAAGAAGAAGAAGAAGTAGAAGAGGGTGAGGATTTGAAGAGAAAAAGAGATAGATACAGTACTGGAGTAGGGCTGTCGGAGCGTGACAAATTGCTCCGCTAATCTGCGTTAACCAGTCCTTGAACCCCCGCCATGATCGTCCCTTTATCCCGGCATGGGACAACGGACAAGATCAGCCCTAAACTTGTCCATCTTCCGTTCAAACAAAAACTTAGATATCTATATCATTTGACTGTACGTACGGAAGAAATTATTTTTTTCCCGAAAAGTAATTGCCATTAACGTAGAATGCTAATGTAATCGCTGACTAAGATGAATCCGAAAGAGAAAGCGGTTATGCTACAAAGTTACATTATGAATATTAAAAGAAATGAAGAAAATGAAATCCGAAAAAAGGGAAGAAGGAGAGGATAAATGGACGTTTAACAAAATTGATATCGATGTTTAAAATACGACACGTAGTTTAAATTGGTTCAACCGTATTATGAGATAATTTTTAATAACATATTTAATGTTACAAATTAAAGAAGAGAAAAGAGGATGAGTGAAAAGGAATGATATCTGTAGTTGAGAGGGATGAGTGAGAAAACGGGGGATCGGATCGATCGTACGATGAAAATCGGAATTACACGATCCTCGTCGAGCAATCCATCTTATAGGGGGGTGGTCAGAGGTTCCTATTAAAAGTGCATCAGTGCCAGGGCCGATCGGTAAAATCCGTGGTGGTAGTAGAGAGAGCGTGTCGAGTTTTCCGGACCCCGAATCCGCCGACGGAATAATATCGTCGGTTGTTATGATAATCGGTCGGCATCACACCGTATCGCGTCGCATCAAACCAAGCCGCCCAGAAAATTGGCTCTTCTGCATCACAATGACTTCTATCTCTCTCACTCTCTCACTCTCTCATTCGCATACACTCGCTGTGTGCTCTCTCTCTATTCTATATCCAACCCCTACCCCATGTCGTACTCTCTCTCTCTCTCTCTCTTTTCTACCCCTACCCACCACCCTCGTAGCACAAGCTCTTCCTTCTCGTCAAACGTCCTAGTGTGATTCTCGGCTTCGTACTTTGAAATCCATTCGACTTCCGCTACATTTCCTAGCAAGTTTTTAATCACAGTCTAGTTTTTTCTTTTTTTTTTTTGGAATACTTATAATCGAACGAGTTTGGTTAAATTGATTATCAACGTTTCTTTCTTCTAGATAGTCACGAAAATATTACGCGTGTAAAGAAATTAATTCTTTTAATTTAATATTTATTTAGTAATGAATCGTACGTCTGTTATTCTTCCTATTATTTTTAATAACTTCGATCCGCCTTTCAAGCAACTGTCTGGAATTCTCCGACAACTTTTTATGCAAATTAATTAAACCCTTTAACACTGTTGAACTTCTCGTCTAAAGGCTTTCTCAACAGTTCGAACTTTATTTGTCTTTATTAAGTTACGTAATAATATGTGATTTAGTTAATAGGCAAAATCATATGCAACTAAAGTTTAACTTTAAATTCAAACAGTTTGACCTTCAGCAATATAGTTGGCGTGCATGAAAAGAGGTACACTTCGAGTACAACACAGCAATACTTGTGAGGAGGTACTTCGAGTGCATAATGTTAATAACGAAGCATCGAATTAATTGATACATAACTTAATAAAAAAAACAACACTTTCTATTTTATTTTGTATTATTTGGAAATAGAATATTAAACAAAATATGTATCGAATCGATTCTCGTATTATTTACGAATGCATAGACTTATCGAAGGATAATAAACTGAACTATAAACAGAAGAAAATCGAATCCTAGCGTTAGATCATTGCCAACATTGAACATTTGTGCTCGTCGAACGATAAAATCGCGTATAGGGAATATTTGTTCGCTCTTGAACGTCGTTAAACACCGGCACATTGTGTTTAATGAGGAAAACCGAGACGAGATAAGTATTCCCGAACGGTTCCAGACTTGGTTCTCTAGTCCCAAGCGTACCCCCTTAACGTACCCCCTGGGAACACGCAAGCAGGCATCCCCAATCGTTTCTCTGTTGTCGCCCTTTTCAACTTTCGAAAAGGGAGAACGAAAAAGAGCTAAGCGATATAGATGATTTCGTCGTTATTATTCCTCCTTCTGTACTTTAATGAGCCGATGATTTCTCATTATTTAAGAATATAAACATAACTTTCTTAAGTACACCCCACATAATATTCTTTTAGCGTAATGATATTTAAAAAAAAAAAAGGTGAATTATTTTTAATAATAACATTAACGGGATATGTTACGAATAATGCAGTCCCGTTTCCGAATAGATAATCAAAGTGGTAGAATAAATATTAAAGGGAAAGTGGGCATGGAGTGGTGGTGCTAGTAGAATAAAGAAATAAAGAACGAAAAAATTCATTTAACAGGTAGATCAGATTCTTCCACGTTCCACTGATAAAAAACATCGACGAGATGACTAGATAGGGAGAACTGAATAAGGGGGGGGGAGTAAAGGGTAGCTGAAAGAAGGGGATGGACTGCGAAACAGTTGCATAATTCCCTTCCTAGGCGTTGAGCCGTGCGGACGTTAACGAGTTACGAAGCTCGTTATTACGAAGAGCAACGCGTTTCCCGGTAAATATGTACGGAAATAAGAAGAAGAAGAAGAACGTTGAAACGAACCCCCAACCCAGGAAGAAGACTGCAAATTCCTAAAAAGAGATGGAAAGAGAAAGTGTCACACGGGATAAAGAAAAAGAGAAAGAGAAAGAGACGTATGAAGGAAGAAAAAAAGAAAGAAAGAAAGAAATAAAAAAGACACATTTCCTTTGACAAGTGGAAATAGAAAACCGGGGATAACCGATAGTAGTTCTCTGAGAAAGAGAAAGAAGGGAAAAAGAATAAAAGAAGTCGTTCTAGGGACACGAACAACGATATAAATTACGCAATTCAATTAAACGCGATCGATCGGTTTCGTGTAGGTGGAGGAGGAGGAGGAGGAGGAGGTTGAAAACTCGGTAAAAGAAAATTAGAGAAAGGGAGAATAAAATGAATAAAAAGAAGAAAGAAACGAAGAAAGAGTTGAGCGAGAGAGAGAGAGAGAGAGAGAGAGAGAGAGAAGGATTGAGAAAAATTAGAGATGGAGATAGAATAAAAGGGGTAGATAGGATGATAGTGGTAGGTGCAATAAAACAATAAGAAGAATAAGAATAAGAACAAAAATAGTAGGAAAAGGAGAAGGATAGCCAGGTTGGCGAGCTGTACGACGGGGGCAAGAACGATCGCGCGTTAACGAGATACAAATCCCATTACGGCGTAAACCTTCTCGATCCGTCGCCCCCTACGGACTTTCAGCCCCCAGGCAGCAGCCGCAGTACTGGGCTATGGGCTATGGGCCACGAGCCACGCCAATTCGGATAAAGTCTCTCTCACTCACTCATTCTTGTATCCCGGACCTATCTATCTATATCCGTCTCACTTTCTCCGTTTAATTCCTACGATAGAAAGAGAAAGAAATAGAAATAGAGAGAGTGAGAGAGAGAGAGAGAGAGAGAGGTCTAACCAACGTCGCACGCTTCCGATATTCTCTCTTTCAAACCGCCATCCAACCTTTTCTTTCTCTCTCCCACGCAGTTCGATTCCACTATTTCTCTCTTTTTCTTTCTCGTTCAACAACCCCTCTCGCAAGCATCCTCTCCTCCTCATCATCATCCTCTTTCTCCTCTTCCTCCTCCCAGGGGCATCCCCAAGCTCCACCACGGACCAGAGAGCCAGGGAATATCTGTCCCCGGGACATCTGCGTGCTGATTGAATCTCCAATCTCCTCTCTCTCATTGAGCGAACGATTGGCCGGCCACACTCTTTCTTTCTCTCTCTCTCTCTCTCTCTCTCTCTCTCTCTCTCACCCTATATCTATCTATCTATCTATCTATCCATCTATATATACTTTTTTTTCTCTCACTCGTTATCGTTAACGATCATTTGGTCGATCCTACAGCTATCTCTCTCTCTCTCTCTCTCTCTCTCTCTCTCTCTTATTATTCCTTTTTGTTACATCGTAAAAAGATATTCTTTTGTTCAAGAAGAACACCTAGGAAACAAATCTATCTTACGGAAAAAAGTATCATACAGATATCGAAGAGAGAAACGAGAAAAGGTCGAGAGACCATCACTGACTGGTAAGGGGCCAAAGGGGGGATTTATATAAGATACGAGAGAGATATAGAGAGAGAGAGAGATATCGCAAGTAGTATCGCGTTACATTTTCCAACGAAGGAAAACCGACACTCGCGTTGCCGACAGCCACGCAATTTTGTCCCTTGTATAATAAATTTTCGTCACGCGACACCTTCGTACGAACGAACGTACCCATGACGCGCGAACACCACGCTTATTGCTTTCAGTATCGTTTCCCTTTACCTCCCCCAACCCATTTCTGTCCCCTTGGTGCACGGATTATTCCCTAAAGTAAGAGGAGACACGCACGGATTCAAGATAGAAACAGTGAGTGGACTCTGACTGACGATCTTCTTTCTTTTTTCCTTTCAGATGGAGACTCCCGAGGCGAGTTTGCCTCTGGCAGTGGTCAAGAGGACGAAGAAGGAGCCGTCGAAACTGCGATGGAGGAAACTGAGGAGGACGTGGAGGAGGACGACGAGGAGGAGGATATAGAAATGAGAGTAGTGGTCGATCGTGACCCCTCTAACGTAACTCGTGATCTCGGAAATCAGCCCTCAATTGGTTCTAATAATAACAACAACAACAACAATAATAACAACAACAATAATAACAATAACGGTGCATCGAATGGTTGCAAGAAGAGACAATCCTCTTCCTCGTCCTCCTCATCGTCTAGCGGCGTTCAAATACAGAACTGTCAGAGTCAAAATGGTCAAGAACAGAACTCTCAAAACGGTTCGAGTAATAGTGGGGGTGGTAGTGGGGGTGGTAGTGGTGGTGGTAGTGGTAGTGGTGGTGGTGGTAACAACGGTGGTGGTAGTACAGGTGGTAAACCAAGAAGAGCTAGGACTGCTTTCACTTACGAACAACTGGTAGCATTGGAGAACAAATTTAAGACTACGAGATATTTGTCGGTATGCGAACGCCTAAATCTTGCATTATCTTTATCCCTGACGGAAACTCAGGTTAAGATTTGGTTCCAAAATCGACGGACCAAGTGGAAGAAACAAAACCCGGGATTGGACGTTAACAGTCCAACTGTACCAACTACCCCACCGCATCCGTCACCTTACGCGCCAGCTTTCCTATTCGCAACGCATCCTCATCAACATCCTTTACCACATTCTCACGCGCATCCTCATCCTCATTCGCACGCACACGTTCATCATCCGTCGGCAGTGGCACCTCCACCACCTGGTTATTATCATCATCCGGCAGCACCACCAACGGCCTATGCTCCACCCGGAACAACCTTCTTCGGACACCACCTTCCTACGACGCCTACAGCCGCCACAGTTTCTGCATCTGCATCAGCAGCAGCAGCAGCAGTTGCAGCAACTTCGTCTCCTTCCTCGACCTCGGTCTTGGCCCTATCATCTCACACCCATACTCACGCACATCCACACCCGCACGCGCATCCGCACGCGTAGCGAACTCGAAAATCCTCTTCCTCGATCGAATCTTATTCTTCTTAGGCTTCTTTTATCGTTGCGATAGAAGACCAATTTTATCACCTTTGTAATATATTCCATTTGTTTCATTGAATGAAGGAAAAGTAAAGATAGAGAGAGAGAGAGAGAGAGAGAGAAAGAGTTAAACAGTTACAAAGTTACAGTTAAAAAGTGAGGAGTTTCATGATGAAACGTATTGTTATTTGATTGCTTTATTTGTTTCTTTCTAAAATTCTTTTCTTTACCATTCTCTCTCTCTCTCTCTCTCTCTCTCTCTATCTCTCTCTTTCTTTTTTCCACCATCGAAAAAAAAGGAGGAAGAAAAAGTAGATTCTATCCCAAAAGTTTGTAGCTTTAAGGTATGCGTGTGGCGAGTGAGAGAATAAAACGTGCGAGTGGATTTGAATATACGAAAGTGAAAGAGAAAAACTATATTGCGAGTGTGTGTGTGTGTGTGTGAGAGAGAGAGAGAGATAATATACAGGTGCAAATACGCGAGAAATCAAAATGAATTTAGCGAAAAACACACTAATATACACGCGGCCACGGAAACATACATTCATACAACATATATATATATATATATACGCATAGATACGTACATAAATCCATACATTTATACGTACATAGAATACATATATACATCATACAGACACACACATACACAGACAGGAGTTTGGTCGAGCACACGGAATACAAGACAAATTTATTGTGCTGAAATTGTGGAAAAACGAACGACGTGAGGCGCAATGAGCGTTCCTCTGTAAAATAAATGCCTACCATACGTTACGCTCGTAAAACCTTTGCCAACGTGAGTTCCATGGCACGTGGACACGAGGAAGACCGATTTCAATGCTTCGTTCGACCGCCTCTAAATTGAGTAAGAACGAATCAGAGAGAGTGAGTGAGAGTGAGAGAAAATGGTAAATGTTGAGATCCGACTATGAATAAATAGCAGTGGGGAAAGGCTTGTAAATTTGTGTCGTTACGTGTTAAATCACCGTAACGATGAAGCATATAAGCTCAAAGAGACGGTCCGACGAACGCTTAAAATCGATCTACAATCGTATAAAACCCTCTCTTATAGATCATCCACTTATATGATACATATTATTTCTCTACCACGAGACAACTAAACCCCCAACTATAAAAGATAATTTTGGAAATCTACGATTACACCTATGATGCAGATTGGATTGGTATATAGGTAAACAAATAAAAGCAAAAGTTTGCTTTTTTTTTTTTTTTTTTTTAAGGAAAAATTAAATCTATTCTCTCTATCAGGTAGGTACGTATATAGATATGTGTTTGAGTATTGAGAATAATTGAATGGTACAATAGAAAAGTAGTACAAGTAATTTTCTTTCTTTTTTTTTTGTAATTTGAGATAAGTGCATAATTATAAAATAGACCGATTGCAATGTCTTGCAACGAGTGAGTCATTTATTTGAAATTTAAAAAAAAAATTATGTTACATGTGTGTACCACTTTTATCTTTTGTCAACCATTCAATTAGAAATTTCGATATATTATTCCTGTTATATTTTGATCGATTCGTTGAAATAGTTTGTTGGAATCAGTAGTTTTTTATTGTCATTAGGTAAAGTTAGGTTTGAGAAGATAAAAAGAAAAATACAGAAGAGAAATAAAGAGAGAGAGAGAGGAGTCTTTTCAAGGAACGACAGGAAGAAGAAAAAGTTTCGTTAAACGTGCTCGGCCATTAGACGACCGGATGACGAAGAATATGATGACAAAGAAGAATAAGAAGAAGAAGGAACTTCACGTAAGATTCCTCTTTGAAGCAGCACACGCGTTCTCGCGCGTGGCTCGAAGAAGACAAGGCACGCTTGTTCGACTCTCTCCGAGCTGGCCAAGTTCGATCGACGGAAAATTGCTCGTGGTTCTCTTTGATGCTAAATTTAGTAGGTGTCTCCTACTATTTCTTCTTCTTCTTCTTCTTCTTCATTTTCTTCTTTTTCTTTTTCTTTTTATTATTCTTCGTACTTTCAACACGTGCAAAAGTTCTCTATAATTTCTCCTTGAAAATTTCTTTGTCACTTTATTTGGTTACTATAGAAATATACCACCTATATGAATATAAGTTAAGAATATCATCTCAAATATGATAGATAAAATACGTAAGTATTGTATATATGAAATTAATTCAACTAAACCAAGACCAACTAAACTATGAAACAATTATACTGACTGATTAAAGTATGAAAGAAGAAAGTATTAGGTTCTTTAATTAGATAATATAAGAATTCACGCGAGAGGCGAGTAGTTAAAGAATGAAATTAAAATTAGTTCCGATAGAACATACAGAACATTGATTTTCAAATTACAGGAAGAGATTGAGAACGGTAATAACTACGAGTATTTTTGTAGAAAGATAAACATACTTTAAAGACGGATTAAATTGTAATCTCATACTTTAATTACTCGCCTACTCATGAGTACATCATATATTGTCTAATTATTTCCTAAAACAATTAGTTAAAGTGTATAGTCAAATTCTTTTTTTTTTATATGGTTATTCTAAAAGACTTTATTGTTAATTATTTAGCGTATTACTTAATGATTAGATAAATAACTCTAAATTATACACTTCAACGTTAACATCAGCCCACAATTTCTTTCTTTATCCGAGAAAACGGGAAGCGTTGGTGTGAAAGAAGCAGAAGAGAAGGAAAGGAAGATTTGAGGGGAAGCAAATCTCGACTGATCCGTTGGAGAAGAAGAAGAGAAAAGGAGGGTGGTTACGGGGGTGGAGTGGGGTGGGGTGGTGGGAGGTATGGGTAAAATGGGAAATGGTGGTGGAAGAAAGTGGAGTTAGTGGATAGGGATGGGGGTGGAGGTGGGGGCTTGGGTGTCGCTCGCCGGACGATTCTCTCGAATTAATTCTTAGGGGTGGATTTCGAAAGGGGGCCCGTCACCGTCGTCCGTAAGGGGTGCGAGTGAACCGAGTGGACCGTGAAATAACCAAGCCCCGCGCTCGCGACACTCTTACTCTCCCTACGTTTGGAGGTTCTGACAGTGGCGTAAGCTCGCGATTGCCAACCACGATTTCGCTTGCTTCTTCTTCTTCTTCTTCTTCTTCTTCTTCTTGCCATTATCTTCTCTCGATATAATTTGAGATAGCTTGGATGGAAGAAATTGTCGTTCGGGAAACGACGTAACGCTACCCTCTAGACAAAAAAAGAAAATAAAAAAAAAAAAAAGAAAAGAACGAGCGTACGATTTTACCCGTTACGATAAAGGCCAAAAAAAAAAAAAAAGAAAGAAAGAAAATAAATAATAATCGAATGAAATAAAATAACACATAGAATAAAATCAAAATCAAATGAAATGAAATGAAATGAAATAAAATAAAATAAAATAAAATAAAATAAAAAAGGGAAAAAGAGAAAACTACGAAGATAGATAGATAGATAGATAGATAGATAGATAGATATACGCGCGAGGCAAACACAATTTTCCCAAATTGCCATTAATACGTCGACCGTTTAAAAGCCGAGCTCGATTGCTCTCTCACCGTGGTGCGTCGCGTCGCTCGTCGATTAATGGAGAAAATTGCGTTGCATTGCGTTGCGTTTCGCGTATTAATGGCGGCAAAGGCAACACCAGATTTTAGGATCCTACCGATATTTTCAATTAAATCAGAAACGCTTGAAAAGATAATCGCGATCTCGTTAACGTTTATGCAATTAAAAGCTGTCTTCTTCTTTTTATTTCCTCCCATCCTCTCTATTTTATAATATTAAATTAACAAAAAGGAATATCCCTTTACTATCATCAAGAGAGAGAGAGAGAGAGAGATAAAATATCGACACTAATTTAATGACTTCAATCGCATATACTATAAAGTAAAGTAAATTTACCGATATATATTACTGCTCGTCAATTTTACATAACAAATTCATTACGAGGAATTTAACTTATCCATCGTACGATCAAACACATTCGAGCGTTGGTTAATCCGATGGTCGAAACTCCAAAACCCTTATCAAAAGAACTCAAAAGAATCATCTCGTTTCAAGTGGAAAATTACCCAGACAGATAAGATAAGTCTCCGTTGAAAAAAAGAGAACATTGAATTTTCTTCTCTATAATTTAACAATTATAATTATATATATATATATAGACTCTTTTTAAAGTTCATTGACCTTTTTCTTCGGTAACAAGCAAACAGACTGTTTCACCGGATCTCTCTCTCTCTCTCTCTCTCTCTCGACTTTCTCCAGTTTTCTCTCTTTCTCTCTGATGTATTTTAGCCTCGGGTGATTCGAGGTCGAGGGTACGTACCCGTCGAGGGAATCGGGTCGGTCCGTTTAAGCGTGTAATAGCTCAATAGCCGTCGCGTTCGTGCCCTCTGACCCCTGACCCTTCCTTCCTCCCTTCCTTCCTTCCTTCACCCTTCATCCAAGTTAACCGATCGTTCTAGCAGGTATATTAAACGTACATCGCATGAGCTTGATACTTCTTCAACTTACATCCTTCCTTCCTTTCGTTTATTCCTACATTTCTTCCAACCTTTTTCTTTCGTCCTTGAAAGAAGTCCTAGCACCCTTATACCAAGGAGACACCCAACAGCCCTTCGTTCTCACTCGGTATCTATAGAATATATACCTAACCGATGCACTTTGGCTTAAGCCGAGGCGAGATAAAGCCATCGTGCTTCTTACCGGGACGATTTCCTCCATCTCCTTCACCCTCTACCTCTACCTCCTCCCTCTTTTCCTCCTCGATACGGCACCCGAGTGCTCCTGTCTCGTAGTTAAATCGGATAGCAGACCCCGGGGCTTCGGAGACGAACAAAAGCCTCCGCGAATCGATCGATCGACCGCGGCCCGTTATCTTTTGCGTCCGTGCCTCTCTATCCTACTCTCTCTTTCTCTCTCTCTGTCTCTCTATCATTCTCTCTCTCTCACTCATTCTCTCATTCTATCGACTCTTTCTCTTCCAACTTACTATTTCTGTCTGTCTGTCACATTCTGTCTTTTCCTGCTACTATTTTTTAACTTTCTTTTGCAATAAAAGTCAAGAACTTATAATATAATATGTTGTACATCTATTTTGGCGGTATAATTTTTTTTTTTTATACAAATTTAACAATTACTTATAAAGTAATATAACATCTGTAACTCTTCGAAATTGTGCTGAGATTATTTTCGATTATTTTGGTCAATTTTTCAGGCAATTGTATTATAATCCCTTGACGAAAAGAAAATTGACAAATTTGATGGAATGAATTTAAAATATCAAGACATCGAATTAATTGTTACATCTAATATATTATCTATTTACCAAGACAAAACTTTCTATTACAAGGATATTCAATTAATATCAAATCTGACTCAAACAAAATCTGATCATATCAAATTGTTACATATGCGTCGATAAAGAAGTTTTCCTTTAGAACGTCGGTATTATTCACCTTTTAGTTACTTTGAAAACGTCAGGACTACCTACATGTAAACGATCTCACATTAACAAATGCATGCTCACAAACTCATACATTTGAACGAAAAGAGAAAGAGAGAGAGAGAGAGAGAGAGAGAAAGAGAGATACATGGACAGCACGTAGTAGACACGACGACGACGGTAGGTAGGCAATGGCAGCAGGCAGGAACGGAATTCGGTTCGACCTCAACAGTGCAAACAGAGGCATTGATTTCACCGCTTTCAAACACCCCCTAGCAAAGCGTCAGTCGAGGCTCGGGGCTTTTCGTCCATGTGTCTGTGTATGTGCAGCGCGCGTGAGACCTGCGCGTTTAATCGTACCCGTGGATGTTGTCCTTTCTCTCTCTCTCTCTCTCTCTCTCTCTCTCTCTTTACTAGTGCATGTACGTGTTCATATACATGAACATGTATATATATCGTCTACAACGAAGAGAGAGAGAACGACGACGTTTATCGGCAGGTTTCGACGTGGGCTCTAATAATAATGCTAATTGAAATCAGCACACCGAGAAAATCGACAGAGAGGGTTGCGTACGATTCGCACCCCTTTGTCAAATCTTTTTTGTCTACTCTCTTTATTTCTCTACGATAAGAAACTCGACGTTAAATTTCTTGTTTTAAGTAACACGAGTACAATGTTGGAAGATTATGTTATTCAGAGAAACAGAAAATCCTACGAATTCTAACATATCTATCTAGAAAAAGTATGGGAAAAAAGGAGATGATAAGGGGTAAGATGTAAAGGGAGGGGCAGGTCACTCAAGAAGATTCCTAGAGATTCTGCGAAGAGAACAGTCAGGTAACACGATAGCATAGGTAGAAGGGGGACGGGGTGGTATATTCGGTAGATATCGCGAGGGTGGGAGGGGTGAGAATGGTGAATGAGGCGGCAAGGAGAAAACTTTGGGTGGGGGTGACTGGCTGGCTGGCTGGCTGGCTGGTGGGTGGTTGGTTGGTGGTGGTGGTGGTGGTGGTAGGAGATAGGGGGGTAGGCTAGTCGGGGGCGGTGAAGCGAACGTTTAATAAAAGATGCGCAGAGATAGCGCCATTACCCCGGCTTGCATTATTTACCGAAGCGAGGCAACTCTCTGGCCGCGTTTCGCCGCAGTCGTGGCGTTTGGTAGGCGTGTCCGCATGAATACACACACATATACACATACAAACTCATAGATGCTTCCGTATAGAGACGAGATAGCACATTGATGACGTTTACAAGCTCACGTGTGTGTAGTACGCATGTGTTTGAATTACCTAAGGATTCCGAGAGCTCACATTGTACTTGCGGCACTCATCGTTCTCCGTGAGTTTACGCGTAGAATAGAATTTCGGATACTAGCGAAAAATCTTCCTTCCCTTTCTCTCTAAAACTGACCGCAAAGAACCTTGATTCTCAGCCTACCCTTAAAGAATGGATTCATTTATCGTAGGTGTTGAATCTTTTATTGGATACAAGAATTCTTGTATATTTCCTTTTCTGTATTTAGAGTAGACAAAAATGTATGACAATACAGGTAGACCTCCTAAAAAATATATAATAAAAAATATATAATAAAAAATATACAATAAAAAATATATAATCAAAAAATTGCGAAAATCTTGGTACAGCATTGTATTTCTATAGCATTGGATAACATAATGGTTGCTTAAAATATTTACAAAACTAAATTATCTTCAAATAATAAACTCTGGGTTATCATATAACACGATATCACTCAACATGGTATTTTCTAGGAACCTATCTACCGTCTTATAGGAGGGTTACCTGTATATCAAAAAATGAGTGCGATATCCCATATGGCAGAATGAAAAACTGGTGTCTTTTGTTGTGACTATCAAGTTCTACCTAAGGAGTCTGTATAAACTACTTTGTGGAGGCTTAAGGTAAGAAACTTCTTGGACTCTTCCAAGATCTATAGGAAGCATACAAGTTTCCTCTGGTTTAGGAAGAGAAAGAGAAATTCTTGCAACCCCCAGTTTCGCGAGAGATAGTCTACGAGTGGGAACCGTCGTAACGAGGAGCATTACTCCGGGGGATGGAAAACACCGTTAATTACCTCCCGGCGAGTCGTTCGTTATCCACTGGACCCAACCCCACTTTGTGTTGGTGGTGTGCGGTTCGCCCAAATTGCCTTCTCACTTTCTGCTCAAAGATCGTCCGCGATTACACAGACAGACAGGCAGGCAGACAGACAGACAGGCCTCCTTGCTTGCTTGACGTTTCCGTCTTCGTCTACTTTGTTTGTTGTTTCAGGAGACAACTTTAAGCACGAGAAAGATAGATAGAAAGGGAGATGAAAAAGATCAGTAAAATAGGGGAGGATATAGTCCGCAATAGGAAAGTAGCCCCTTTCGTATATACACTAGGGTTTCTTTGTATAGGTGTAGCCACTTGAAAGAGGACTGAAAATTTTCGAATAATACGAGTAAACGAGAGTCGGAGAGGAGTAAAAGGGAGAGAGTAAAGACTGATACCGAAAGAGTAACAGCCTCGTCGAAGGAAACGAAAGTAGTACTCGGTCCCTACCTCGATGACAGAATACTCGTGAAAGAGGGTAGGTAAGAGGGGAAGAAATACGAAGGAAGAAGACTATAGTAAAAGAAAAGGGGAGAGGGAGATGTCAGAGCAAAGTTGACATTTATATTGGGGATTCTCGGCTTTACACCGAGAAGAACCCTTTCCGCCTGGATACCAAGAACGAGACCGAAGAACATACTACCTAAGCCTCTCAAATTTCTTCCTCCTAGGGTACTCCGTTACTTTCCATCCTCTGGGACGCGTCCCTTTAATCCGAAGAATTATGTACGGACAGTTTTGCAGTCGAACTACTTCCAATCGAGCATGACGCGTGAGTCATAGTTACTTTCTTCCAAGACTAACACTTAATTTTTATCTTTTTAACAAATCTTTATTTTTTTTTAATTATTCTTTTTATTCTTTCTACCGTCAATTTATAATTTATTTTACGGGCGCCAAGTATTTCTTTTTCTTTCTACGATACTTGGGACAATTAGATAAAATTATCATTGATAACTAACACGTTCCTGAATAATATTTGCAATACTTACTCTACTATATATATAACAATTCAAATGGATGAAAATAGAAAGAAAGTACCTCTAACAAGTGACACATGATAAGCGAAATCTAGATTTTCCCGCAACGAAAGCAGAAAAACAAAGAATGTATTACCATTAGTTGATGCAAATATTCTTGTCAAAAAGTAAGTAAAAGTTACCGACAAAATTTCAACCAAATGTAAGAACAAATCTACCGACGGAGATATATTGACGGAGTTTTATCGACGAAGTATTATCGATAGAGTCTTATCGACAGAGTCTTATCGACAAAGTAAAATATCGATAAAAGTAGGCAAACTAGCGTACTGTTTTATCGAAGGTAAAAAACAAAACAATTATCAGAGACTGCAATATACATTCATGGGATATGATAGAAAATGATATGCTGAAAAAGAATTTTAAATAATTATATTAAATTGTTAGTGTCTAAATACGTGTGTGCCTTCAGAAATGCGTATTAATATTATATACAAAATACATATATATACAAATATCTCCAAGAATTCTTGTTAAATCCAACGATGATTACCTGTAACAAAAAGCAAAATATATTAATCATACAATCAAGTGATAAAATAGCCTAACATATCAATCGTCCAATTGGTGATGCACTTTTCATTTGAATTATTTAGCTACTTTTATCAAAAAAATTTACCGTTTAAATAAAATTAAAGTTAAATGCATGATTTTACTTTTACACAAAATATATATATATATAAAAAAAAGGAAAAATAAAAATATCAAGTTACTAAAAAAAATAATATCTATTAATTATTATGAAAAACTTTTAAACCGCATTATATAGAAAAGAGACATTAGTGTAATATTTACCGAATGTTATATAAACTTTAAAATTTAATAATAAAAAAATTTTAATATTTCTGACTCTACCTAAACACATATGCATCTCTAGACGATATGGACACAAATTTGGTGTCCCAAGGAGATGGAATGATCCATCATCTCCAATTACAATTACAAATTAATGACGAGCAAGAATGTAATATAATAAAATATAAAATATGACTAGAGAGCTATTCTCGAAAAG
>NW_014569920.1:0-15216 GCF_001313835.1 Polistes canadensis
AGAGTATTAAAAACATTGTTAATTAATCGATAGAAATGTCTATTATCGTTAAAAAGTTCGGAATATATGATCTATGCACTGTTTTCTTCGAAGTCTACCGTTGGATGGGCCTATTTTTTAGAAATAGTATTCTCGTCATAGACATGCGCAACTTTCGAAAAGTCATATAAACAATATGTAATAAAAGTATTTTCACAGAGGACATTGTTTCAGTTTATTGTTAGATTTCGAAGACAACGGTACGTAGATCTTATACTCTATTCTTTTAGACAATAATATACAGTTTTTTTGATTAATTAACAATTATTTAAGATCTATCGACCATTCTAATATACTCTACTAATATCTTGGATTATTTAAACGAAAGTACATTTGTTTAAACTTTCTAACTTAGTTATTAATTCGAGTTCGAAATTATTTTATATTCATAGTATATTAATAAGTATCTAATGTTTATACAAATGTAATATTGTTTAAACTTACAGCCCTATTTCTATTACAGCCCTCCACATGCTCAACTCAGAACTTTTCAGCCCTACTCTACATATTAGACACAGTACATTTCCATTATAATAAGTATTAAATCCATTTTTATTGTATAAGTATAAAAAAAAATCTTGGCGTAATCTTGCAAAAATCGTGACAATAATTTGCACCCATGTGTATGATAGGTTCTGAACTTTTCAACCCTCTACATGCTGCAATCAGAAATTTTCAGCCCCCCTATACGTAGGAAAACTACTCTTCTTATATATATAATATTTTTATGTCTCCTTATATGTGTAAATGTTATTATATTGCTACTACTCTTTCTGTTTCAATATGTTCTTATTGAAATGATAATATTAAAAAAATTAAATTTTTGTTTTTTTTTATTAATTAACCCTTTCGCGCTACGGCGCGCTTGTGACAAAATATGATCGCTGTGTACGGAGCGCGTTATTCTTTTGTATTTGATTGCACACTTTTCGAAAGTGTATTAGATACGCTCATCGTATTTGAATGTTCATTTTTCGAGGACGTATATGTCGGAGCAAAAGGGTTAATTAAATTCATCTTTGTTCTTTCAGCTATAATATTGTCATCTTTATTATGTTATATCAAAATTTTTGCATCAAACACGATTTTGGTACAATACTGCCCCCTGGATTAAGCTTGATAAAAACGAATCTCTAATGTACGGCATTTAGTTATCCTTATATCCACAAGAAGCGTGACCATCGTCGACGTATAATCGCCGAATGGCTTGTCAAATGGACAAGCAGCAATTCTAGCAAATGGCCTATCTTTTATTTGAATAGGATAGTCCATGGAGTCCACGGAGCTAAATGAAAACATATTGTTATTGCAAAAGTTCGTGCATGATTTTTATAGATGGCAGAAGCATCCACTTTTGACTGTGTTGATATTTTTTTATAATCGTATTATTAACTGACAGTTATCTAAATGCGTCGTGAATCAATATAACCTTAAAAAAAAGTTTCTTTAAATTAATTTGCATGCAAGATTAATATTCAAAATGGAAAATAAAAAGTTACATTTTCGTCATGTTATGTTATATGAGTTTAAAAAAGGAGTGAACGTTGAAACTGCGACAAAAAAATATTCAAAACATTCAAATTTGGTCGATCGAATAGGAATTATTATCTTTCACTATAAAAACGAGCGACCACATATCGCTCAATAGATACTGTAAAACTTAGGAAATTAAAATGGAAAATCCTCCAGCATCTGCTGTATTCCCTGACCTTGCCCCTTCAGATTTTGATCTAATGACAAAAAATTTGATCCCATGAAAGCAATCAAAAACTACTTTACAACTTTATTTGAAGAAAAACCACACAGTTTCTGCAAAGAAGGAATTAAAAAAGTTGTAAAATGTTTAGAGTCAGTTATAGAAAATGATGGAGAGTACATTCTTAATTAACAAATACTATTTTTAAATTGTACATAAACTTTTGCAATAACTTAATATTTATTATTGAACAATATCGATTTAATTTTAAATCTGCTAAGAAAAAAGTATATTAGAGCATTATAATACAATTGTTATAAGAGAATACGAACTAAAAATAAAAGATATAGGTCAACGTACGCTTTGTTAAAAAATTGACATTTCACGTAAGAAAAAAATTAAATCTCACTTATGATAAATATAATTTGAGAACACAAGAGTTTTATTGAATTAAAAAATCCAAATACTGTAATCCGTATCATTTCACATTCATAAATACGTGAAAGCTTATCTATATACGCGAAAATATATTTAAAAGAAATTTCATCTTATCGTAACCTAGCTTTACCGAATAAACGGTTACTAATGCAACTCAAATCCAAGAACCGGAAACAAAGTCAAATATATATACGTTCCTGTCATTTCGCAGGTTACGACCAATCGTAATTCTCTTCATCAAAGGTCGTGCACGGTAGAAAGGTTCTCATTGGTTATAAAATACCGCTTCGTTTGCCTCTTACTTTAATACATTTAAAACAAAGATATCATTAATGATACTGATTGATTGTAAATAATTCTTATTTTAATGAATAAATTTTTTAATAATAAACATATAAAGCATAAAATAAATAAATATAAAGAAAAATGACGAAGCAAATCGTAAAAGCAAATGATCGCTCAGTTGACTCGAAGGTACGGCGGCAGCAGCACCATAGACCTGCGCAAAGAGATTCTCAAATCTGACCGTCACCTGTATTGAAAAGGTAAGTAATTCTGTAGTCATTAAATCGAAATATCTTACTGTGATTTTCATTAACGATCGTCGCGAAAAGACAAGGGATTATTATATGAAGGACGCGTCGTCGTTCAGATCGATTGTCACGCATAATCACGTTCATGAGATCAACAAATATGTTCCGGAGTTGTCAAGCGTCTCCGATGTGTTAGTTGTGGGGGAGGTCGAGGATCAGGTCTTTGCTACGTTGCTTTGAGGTATCGTCGGCAGCAATTCTTAAGTATTATCATCGCTGTGAAATATCGCTAACATTGTCTGTCGCGTTCACAGAAGCATTCGATTTAATCGGCGGGAAAAATCAGGCCGGTTTATGTCAAGTGCCGAGTGAAAACTTTCACTCGTGTACGCAGGAACGACTGATCGTTTGGTGAGGAAGACGGTGTGCGGGGTACGGGTAAGGTGTGTGTGTATATATGTATAATAAGTACGTACATATGTACGTACAATTGCCATCCTATCGTTAACGTTCCCGATATTTCATCGAGTACTATATCTACCAAGTGTCCTGGCAGTGCATCAAACTAAGACGCTACAATTTAACGCGGGATCATCTCCATCCAGTCGTCGGCCATCCTCGATCGTATGTAATACATGACATAAATCTAATAAACATTCCTTGTCGTGATTCCCGCGGTTTTCATGCCGCTGCCGCCACCGCGTGGCTCCTTCTATTTGGCAAGTTTACTTGTGTTGTGTGTGCCGTATCATCTGTCATGGCGCGTACACTCTTCTTCTTCTGGCGGGTTACTATATATGTAGCTGCCTGCCACTACTCCGTTCGATTCATTTGTTTTGCCTTTTTCTGTTCTTATTCTTGTTAACATTACCGTTGCGACAACGCATTCGTAAAAGATGATTAGTAAGGGCGACAATGATGCTTCAACGAAGACAGAATGACGACAACGACGATTAAACATATCTCTTTTTTTCTTTACGAAGATATATCGTTTATTGCTCGAGCATCGATTTTATATTTTTCTATCTTTCGTCCTGACACTACGCCGTGCGTGTTCATCGAAACAGGGTTGGTTGGTTGGTCGGTCGGTCGGTGCGAAGGAAAGGGAAAGAAATGATCATGGCGACCACCGTGCCGAACCACGCGCCATGTCGAGTTACTCCTGATGCACGTTTCAAAAGGGTATCCCATTGGTCCCTTCTACTTTACTCTCCTCTTCTCTTCCCATTTTTCATCAACATGAATAATAAACCGCGGCTTTTTTTTCTTCTTTCTCAACTTTATTTGACTAATTCATTTAATCTTTGAAAAATAAAACAAAACAATACATTTTCATTAGTCAACGTTACGTTTATCACTTATAAATCGTCAATTATTTCAATGCAAAGTTCAATATATGTTAAACAAATATTAAAAAAAAACTTGAAATGCGATTGGCCCATGTCGAAATAATGAAGAAAACCTGTTTTATCACGACGTATGTATATTTTCTTATGTAGGTCATCATTTCGATCGAACTTTTATAGCATCATTAGACAAACTTAGGTTTCTTCAAATATAAACAAAAAACATTAGGACTACACTTTCGTCAAGCTCCGCCCACCCAACCAATAACAGCTGTGGAATGACATCGAAAAACGGAATATATAGTTGTATCAAAAGGATTGTTTAAATCAATTTTTTGAAGTATCGATCATAGATTTTTCTCTTTCTCTCTTCTCTCTCCTTTTATTTTCAGATGAAAATACCTTTTCTTACAATTTGTTTTTTGGATTTTTATCGATCTATCGTAAGGAGATAACGTCATGGACAAAACGTTCTCACTTTCAATGAGAGAGAGAAACTTCAATCGAATTAGATTAAGTGAAAATGGTTACGCGGGTTTGGTGTACATATCCTTCATTTTTGTCTCTCTCTTTTTAAAAGAAACTTTCCTAAACGCGTAACAACGCGCGCAAATCGTAATCTCTATGAGCGTGCGCACATGCACGAGCACATTTTACACACACGTAACAGTACATTCTCCTTTGGAGAATTTAAGACAACGGTAAAAGTGAGGACGAAAGTTAGATTACTGGGTAATCGTGTCAGGGATATACATTTGTTCAAATTTTACCTATTACGAACTAATATGATTTTTAAAAATAAATTTTATTAGCTCGTCTTTATCATTATCATCATCGTCATCTTTTGTTGGTTCTCGTTAAATAATTATTATAGCTTTTTCGACAACATATGGGATATTTATGAATCTTTCCAATGGTCCATACTTTCAACTAGTCTATTTCTTCAGATTGTTATCATATCTTTTAACTTTGCTTTTTGTTTACACGATATAGTTATAAATTTGTTCTTTCTCTCTCTCTCTCTCTCTCTCTCTCTCTCTCTCTCTCGCACTCCTTTTTGTTTTCGTTTTTTGATTGATATTATATGTCGACATTTTTCTTAAGATGAAAAATGCTTACTCCTTCAGACTAAAGGGATACTCAAAACGAAACTAAATTTAAATTATCGGGTCAGATCTTCAAGGCTAATTGTAAGTGTAGTACATTGCGTCGAATTCTCTCTGCGTACGTGTACGTACGTGAGAAATCATGACGACAAGAGATACACATGTGTGTCACTACTTTCTCAACCATTCCTCCTTACAATGTGTTATATCAACGAAACGCGTGTGACAATATACATACAAATAAAAATAAAATTGAAAGTGAATTTGTTCGATTGAATCATCAAATCTTTTTACAAATGTTAATCATAATCAAAAATATTTAATCACATACATTTGAAATATGGTATTTAATTTTGGTCTTCAAGAGGAATAACAACAAAATGTTATTAACTATTTCGATGATTATTTATCAGTATTTAAGTTCACAAATAAAATCAAAATAACTTGTAAGATTATCAGAGCTGACGCGCGCGTAATCGAGCAAACAAAGATTGTAACCGGGTTGGTAACAAGTTCGAACAGCTTTTCGGTATCACATGGGAGACAAGAAGAAAAATAAGATTACATATCCCTTTCTCTCGATCGATCGCGATCATAGAAAATGGAACTACTTCGTATTAACCTTTCCGTTTTAATTACCGGCATCATCATTTGTCTTACTTCGTGTTAACATTTCTTGTCATTGGTGATAATGCGTAACGATAAGAATGTATTATTTACACTTTTCGTATCGTTTTGGAAATAACTGTTACTGCCATCATTATCATCGTGCAATGCAACATTGTTTTGTGAACACGCTGTACCGATTTACCGATGTTGCCACTCCCTCCCTAAAAAGAAAGAAAGAAAAAGATTGAACGAAAATATGGCACCTTGAACGGTTAGAACGAATAAAGAAAAGACGAGGACGCGACAAACGAGACACGTGCACAAACGTACGAGAAATGCACACGCTCAAAGAAAGAGAACAAATTCGGTATCCGAAGGAAAACTACTTTTTCATACGCTTTTACGTTTACCGAGCTTAACGCGATTTTCGTATGGTGACGATGAACAATGGTTTGCTCTGACTTACGATATCGTATTAATCTTGATTAATTTTGTTGTTCTAGATCTTATCGATAATAACTAATCCTATCTATTTATTATTAGAGTAATACGAACGGTTACGCGATTGACTTACATTTTAGAATTTCGGATAATGGAGGAAATCATTTTTGAGGTTATAGAGATATAACCTAACTTATTCGCGAATTTATTTCGACGCTAATGCTCTCTTTCGTTCGACCAAATATATTTATATTTAGGTTATGTACATTTAATTTATTTATGTTTTAAATAAATGGGGTACCAATTTCATTTATTTTATTGAACGCGAGTAAAGTATAGAAGACCGGCCGGCTCGATGCTTTATACATGAGCACGATATATGATATATATATATATATATATATGTAAATCAAATTGGCAAAGTCAGAATCGTCGGAATGTAGCAGCTTGCGTATACATTTATACATTTATAAAAAATAAAAAAATAAAATAAAAACAACAAAAAGAAAAAAAAAAAGAAATTACAGACGTTATTTTAAGCCGTCTGTAAGTCGTCATATTATTCGCACATTGCACTCTGTTGTGGTTTTCATGCTTCCTATTTTTAGGTATCTGTTTTGCCGGTACGGATATGTTTTCTAGTTCTCTCTCTTTCTCGCTCACTCTATCCTTCTGATTTTTTTTCTTTTTTTTTAAGCTTAGAGAGCCGGTTTCGTTCCACGCGAGTCGAGAGATTCAGAATCAGTCGTGTATAGAACGAATACGTGTATTTTGGATTACACAGCACAACATGTGCCTGTCATCCTTGATAAATTTCCCAAGACTTTTGAAAATCTTCCGAAACTTTGTTTTCTCTCTCTCTCTCTCCTCATATTTCTCAACAACAAAATCATTCATTCAATCGAAGAAAGAATTGTCAAACGTCGTATCCATGTTGCACGCGTAAGCAACTGAACTATATAGAATGTATATATATATATATAAATACGATATTGATTATTTACATATTATTTATATATTTTTATATCAATAACGCATTCTTCTGCGAGACATTTCTTGACATACTTTTTCTTATTATTTTTCTGATTAATTTTACGATGTCTCAGGCGAAAAGAAATCTCGTTCTGTATAAAAAGATATAAGTAGGGTTTTTATGCAAATAATTTTTAACCCCTTCTGCATTATTTAAGAAGTATTGGTTGGTTTCGAAAGAGAAAGAGATCATAGACGCCTTCTTGTTGGATGCTCCCTGCAACATTGTGCGTCTGTTGGGTTTGCGCATGATCTTCTTACGATGCCTCAAAAACAAAAAGATGAAAGAAATTTATCTTAAATCGAATTTAAAATTCCATTTCGGAAAAACCAATATTTATTTTTTTACAATTTTCGATCCCTTTTAAATGTTTGTTTTTAAATCCTTTACTAGCTTGGAAAAAGAGAGAGAGAAAGATAATAGTACCCTTTTGCTGCACACGAGCTGCAACATTTAATTTGCGTCTCTTGGTTTGCGCATGATCTTTTTACGATGCCTCAGAGACCAAAAGATGAAAACAAATCATTCTTCAATCAAATTTGAAATCCTGTTATGGAAAAAAACATTTGTTTTTATTAGTTTCTAAATAATTTTTTACCCTTTTTAAATTTTTTGTTTAAATAGTTGGCTAGCTTGGAGAGAGAGAAGAAAGAGAAAGAGAGAGAGAGAGAGACGCCCTTTCGGGTGCATGCGCACGCAACATTGTGCGTCGTGGGTTTGCGCATGAGCTTTTCTATACTGTACTGTTACTAACGTGTTTGGAGTACTACGTGCGTGTTTGCAATCGTTGTCCGTTTTCCTCGTGTTACAAATAACGCGGTAGCGTCTCTCGTCTGTATACACTGCCAGCTGGAAGAAGCGGCATTGCTGTATCGTTGAACACAATCATTCTTTTTTATAAAATAAAACGAGTAAAAAGATAAAATATTATTTGTTTGTTTACTAATTTATTGATAACGTTCATTTCGATTCTACAGTGCTAAGAGCATCGTGATTGCGGATACGCGATATTATGATCTACGAAATAATAAAGCATCAGTGTTCGTATCACAGGAGGATGCTAGTTTTCCGATTTTTGCGATATCAGATATTTGATAAACGTATGGTGAAAAGTATTGTGTGATCAATGTAATAATTTCATTTATTATTTGAATATTATTATTGGATAAACGAATGATTTTATATCATCTTTCGTTACTTTTTACTATGTTGCAGAATAAGTATTAAAATAATCAGCAATATGTTCAGTTTTCACAAACCCAAAGTTTATCGATCCAGTACCGGATGTTGTATTTGCAAAGCTAAATCTAGCAGGTAATATTTTACTTCATATTTTTAATATTATTTTTGATTAATTAATTAATATATTTTATTTCATTTTAGTTCAAGATTTACTGATAGCAAAAAATACGAAGAAGATTTTATAAAATGTTTTCAATTGGAAGAAAAACGCACTGGGGAAATTTGTAATGCTTGTGTATTGTTAGTTAAGAGATGGAAAAAGTTACCAGCTGGAAGTAATCGCAACTGGAGACATGTTAGTTGCATTCTGATATTTTTTATAGAAAGTAATACATACGTGCGATCATAATGATGAATAAAATGATAAAAAATAATATCTTTGTAGGTTGTAGATGCTCGTGCAGGGCCTGGAATTAAATCGTTGACTAAATTTAAATCCAAAAATAAAAAAAAACTTAAAGACGCACCCGAGAAGTTTGAAAAAATCATGAAAAAGAAAAGCAACATTTATTTGAAACCGGAAACAGAACGTGAACAAAATCTTTCAATGATTGTTGATCTGGTTGGTGAGTTACAAAATGGAAATAAAAAATTCTTTATTAAATATACGAGTACATTGTAAGAAATAATTTTTTTATTTATTTTTATAGAAAATTATGTGCCAGAAAATGGTAGCAAGTGTTTCAGTAGAACAGATAGTCCCATTGACAGCGACGATATTCCTACAGTTGATAAATCATTAGACATTGCTCAAGAGGTTACCAATGCAAAAGATGATTTATCTCTTAATGGTTTCATTGATTTATCTTATTTCAAAAGGTATTAATTAAAGTGTAATAATTGGGTCAGTTTAATGGGCAATTTATATTTCATTACAGTTTTTCTATAAATGAGTGGTTTTATTTTAGGGAAGACATTTGCTGTGGAACAATATTCAAAGGGCTATATGGAGAAGTTATAGTAGACCCATCATTAATAAAACCATGTACAGGTTGTCTAAACAACAGTTTGTCTAAACAAAGGCAGCAACAGTCAAATGTGCTAAGAAATAGTCCAGCGCATAGTTCTGCATCGGCAAGTCCTGTTCATAGTTCTGCATCGGCTAGTCCTACCCACAGCGTAGAATCAGGTCTAGATTCGACAGTGACCAAACAAACAAGTAAATATAGTGATTCGTCTTCTGATTCTGGATATGATGAGTCTTCTAATCAAGGGGTTGGTGAGGGTAAAATTACGAAAGTAATTATGAATGTTAATCCCAACCTTAAACCAATTGTTAAAACGCAACCAATAAAGAGTGTACAGTTAAAAGCTATCCCTGTCGTATCGGAATCTGTCAGGTTAAAGTCAGATGTGCCAATTAAATTGGTGCCTATTAAACAAATAGACCAACTCTCTTGTAAGCCATTATCTTTAGTATCGTCAACCAATGTTACTTTAAGCGGTAGCTCACATACTATTGTTACTGTCCCTGCCAACCCACTTGTTGATTTTGCAATGCATGCGACTCCTTCTAGACAATCTGTTTCTAATTAATGTCAATTATCTTATAGCGGTTTAATTTATTATTTGTTTCTTTTTTTTCTTATATAGGTAAAGATATATGTTATGAAACTAACAAACTTATTTTTTAAACATGCTACCATCATTACCCAGACTACAAAGGCTATGGAAGGATGTATTTAGAATTTTGTATTTTAAATACGATTCAAGAGTTTATAATGTTATGAATGGGAATAACTGATTTCTTAACTAGGGTAATTGTTATGACATGAATTAGATAAGTAGTGCTCTTAGAAGAAGAAAAAAAAAAAGAAAAGAAGAAGAATTGTAAGAAGTTTTTATTCTTACTTGTTACAAGTTGATACAAATATTTGTAACTATCTATGATACCAATAACTTTATACGAATAACAATGTTGAAATTCGTTTTACACTTTTGAAGTAGTTGTAAAAGAAAAAGAAAAAAAAAGGAAAAGGAACAATCGAATAAGATCATAAAATTTTTATCGACTATCGTTTGTAGAATACTTAGAGAGAGCGTGTTATAAACTGCCATATCTTATAAATTGCTAACCTCTTAGAAATTCGATAAATTTTCTGAAAGGTTATCAATTTTTCCTTCAAATATAATATAAGCTGTATGCGTTTAATTATCATTATAAAAAAAATATTCTAAGGATATATAAGTATTGACTCAGTGAGAAAGCAGATGGCAGTTTATTACATCTCTGGTCTGAATGCATTTATAAGAGTACTATTAAATAATATTCAAAGTTTATCCATCCACAGCTTCAGTTTTCTGGGTGAATCTTTGCAATCGTATATGCGAATACTTTATGTGGATGTCCCAAAATGCCAATTTTTAAATGTTCGGGTCCAAAAATTCTGAAAAAAGAGGGTCATTTGTATTTAACTAGGATCTAATGTTGACATACATTATTGTACCAGATGCATTTGAAAAAAAAACTATCTGTGCAAAATTCCATGACGTTAAAATTAAGGAATCCAATGATGTGTTCAGGAATTATTATCCTGATCCACTTAGAGCAATAATATACAAATTAATTTCTTAAATAAAATAATTTGAACTTTGATAAAATTAATCATATCACTATGATGATATATTTAGGCAGTATTACTGGGGACGAAAATTGATGATTAAGAATATGATATAATCAGATTGGCAAACTGGACCAGCAAATTTAATTAAGATATTTCCTGTGACAACTAACGAAGCACTCGTAATAGGAATGGGCTGAAGTCTCAGTTATTTGATACGAAATTTAAAGATAATGGTAAATAAGTAAAGGCTGGTAGTTCCTAGAATTCAGAAATGGACACGTTACAGAAAGATAACACACAAACTAATGTACCTGTTGAGAACAGATTATTGTGATTATTCTCCAGATCTTATTTGAATCATACACATGTTTCATGCACAAAAAAAACATTTTCTAATAAGAGTTATATATTTTATTAGGAAAGTCCATGTACGATCGCAAAAGACTTTCTTATTTCATTGTGATGATTTTTTTTTCCTTTTTTTTTATTTTCTTTTCAATTTTTAATCAAAAACATACTAAAAACAAAAAAGTATCTCTCAGTCTATGGAACTTTTATTCAAGATAGCAGTGCATTTTATAATACAGACATTAACTTCTTTTCTATTTCCAGAAATATTTTTAATAAAGTTTAAACCTCAATATGCATGAACCAAGAGCGAAGTCTTTTATACATACAATATACATTGCTAATTCCGTTTAAATTTTTAAGCGTAATATTCAATTTTAATACAATTGGTTAATCTGATAACAATCATTTAAAATTAAAATGGAGTTTGTCAAATTTGTGATCTACTATCATCGTATTCAAAGTCCATTTGACGAGAAATGAAAAAATATATTTTAACTCTTTTCCGTCAAAGGAAGAAAGTCTTTTGTTAAGCAAGCGAATCCTATCAAACTTATCTTATTCTATTGCATTTAGTCACATTCTTTTATGCTACATTTATATAAAATAAAAGTAAAATGAAAACCGCGCGCAAATTAAATAATTTTTACTAATAAGATACTTTTACTTACAACTATTGCAACAGAAAAGAGTTAAAATATAAAGTTTTGTATACCATTATGCACTGCCAGTCTGGCTTTAGTGGATTTCTAATGAGTAAAGAAATTTGATTATTTGTATGAAAATGATAAACACTGAATATATGTAGATTTGTCAAAGGACGACGAGATAAATCACCTTGTCCTTTGACAAATTTTCATTATATATTTCTATTGACTATGAGAGTCTATGATCTCTTTATTGTGAATATTATTTTCCTTTGTAACTAACACTATATAATTTACGATTTACAATAGTAAAAAGGACGGATCATATTAATTAACCCTTCGCACTCCATTGGCTTAACTGCGGAGAAAAATGAATTTTATTCTCAACACTCTCTTATCACTTCTATAATTTTAAACGCAAATTATAGACAAAAGTAAAAAAATATGTTCAGAGTGCAAAGGATTAAACAAAATAAAATAAAAGAAAAACTTAATATCAGAATTACGACTGTTATGGTTTATTTATGATAAACTGTTGTAATTATAATATAAGTATTCTATAAAAAATATTAATTATGATTAGAGATTTATGTATAAATTATTTATCGAATCTTGAATTTTGTGCAATGATCCTTCCTTATAGAGAAATATAAATAATTGTTTAATTTATTTATATTTTAAATTAACATTAATTTGCAATACAATATTTTCCTTGCTATGCAATATTATATATATACATATATATATACATATACATATATATATATATATATATATATTTTTATACAGATTATCTTTGCTTTTTATTCAACACTTTTCATGTATGTGTATATTGTTATAGAAAAGTAACAAATATTAAGAATCATATACTTTCCAGGTCAATTCAGTTCGCAATATTCTAGGAATTATTTATTTTTTGATTATTATGTAAATGTGAAATCAATTATTCATTACTATTTTTTAAGAAAAAGAATCATGAATTAATGAATACCAGAATAGATTGAATAGCATGTATTCTAAGAAATACGATTGGGTGATACTTATGGTATATTAAAATATTTAAAAGCGTGTTTTTGAAAAAAGAAAAAAAATGTTAAACCAAAAGTTTATCGATAAACATTATTGCAGGATTTAAAAAAATAAATTTAATGTGCAGCTAATTATTACTATTGTCATATATATATATATATAATAAAATTTCTCATAATATAAAAATCAATTAGATACGTAGTATGCGATATACATACTTTATTACAATTTTATTAACGTCAAAGTAACGAATTAAACTTTGATATACAAATTTCTTTAGAACAATCTACTATGAAACAGGACAGAAGACAAGGTTGTGCTTATATAATATAATATTAAGTCTTAAGATTTAATCAGGTATTTATATTATCATTATGTCAAAGAAATGCGTGTGGATTTTTATTCTAATTAATCGAAACCAACGTTTATATTATAATTAAGATTAATTATATATATAAAAGAAGAAACAGCAATATGATTTATATTAATGATATTGATAGTATAATTGATTTTGGCAAAATATTCTGAACAGAAAAATCCTTTATCATATTTTTCATGTTGTTTATAGCTATTTGACAAAATGTCTACAAACATGACTGATGTAAGGGGTTCAAATATTCTTTCTCATGGTGTGACCTGGCAGATTCCAAAACGAGTACCTTTTGTCGAGAATCATGCAAGATTTAAACATTTTTAAAAATTAAACTGCCCTATTATTATCAGGTTTCTAAAATTTTCAAAGATACAAGGGATTTTGATAACAAATTTTTGAAAGATAATTATTAATCCTATATATACATAAATATATGATAAAAATCTCTAATAGACTGATAGTTTAGAAACCTGATTTAAAGTAATATTAATAATAATAATAATAATAATAATAATAATATGTAAAAAAGATTGAACGTAAATCTTGCAAGTTTCTACTATGAAATCAATTACCTTAATTTACTATGGCATTAAATATAACGTTTACTTAAAATAACGTGGTGCAACTAGGAGCATACAAAATTTTTCTCTATACTTGCTTATAAATTTATACATATATTTATATATATATACATACATATATAAACGTTCGTCCTTCTAATTCTTGTTATTAACGCGTTAAGCGCTAAGCCTCTTTTGTTGAGTTTTCCATTTGAGTGAAACAAGAATGTCTGTCATTGGTAATCGACTTGGTCTGGGCAGAAAGTTTAAAGCCAGTCTATAAAAACTAGCATAGTGTTTAACGTGTTAAATAAACAAGTACTTCATAATATGCATTTGTATTATGAACGAATTGTCTTTTATATTAGACGCAGAAGTGGATGTATAGAATGTTTTCAATAAATTATGGCAGGGATGAATATGTATGTAAATATATGCTAGGAGGCATTCGATCTCGCAACAAGATGTTCTAGTTATATAATGACTTTTTCATCATTGTGCTACTTGTTAACATCGGATATAACATCAATATTAAGTACGATTCTGAGACTGATCGATGTATTTAGCAGATAACTCTAATTTACACTAAACTGTTAGATATAGGTGAAATATTGTAACATTTATCCATATTATCATATGAAATTCTAATAATAACAGATAATGACTGCCGTATTTAATATTCCATGATTACAATGATTATTCTGTTTGTACAATGATTATTATATATTTATGTGTATATATATGTATATATGCATATATTTATATACGCACATAAATAGTATGTAATTAATCAATTGATTTCAATCATAAAAAGCACCTCTGCAATTACCACTTAAATTGATTTTATGACAAAAAAATGTATATAATTGAAAAGATTATAATTATATATATACAGATATTTAGAAAATGTATAAAATTATAATAAAAAGATTATTTGTAAAAATTCATCGATCACGCAAATTAGAATAATAATAATAATAATAATATAATTAATTCAAAATAACATTATGCCGATATGCTTTGTCGACATATATTACCCAAACTCAAATTTGTGTCAATTAGTCTGATTGCAAGAAGATTTAAATCTTAAGAAACATAATCTTAGTACTGTAGATATATAAGTAAATATTTTGTTTTTAAAACAAAATCGATAAATGAGTAAGTTTCTTATTAAAGTAATAAATTTGTATTATATATAGATAAATATATATA